>NC_138986.1:59649632-59817132 GCF_964341445.2 Mesoplodon mirus | reverse complement strand
ACTACTCTGGTGTGTTGGGTCAGAATAGGTTCCTCTAAGGTAATGAGTATATAAAACTGAAACCTAAAGAATAGTTATCTAGGTGGAAGAGAAAGATGGAAGAAGATGGAAGAAGCTCAGAGATGAAAAAATTAGAATAAGATAAATCCAATATACAAGTGCTGAGAGAGCAAAGCAAGACAGTGGGAGGGATGGCAGAAAATGTTACATTAGAAAAATATGATTACCTTTTATTCAACACCTATTTGTTGAGTAAATGCCAAGTGTCAAACACTGTTCTAAGTACTGGGGAATATATCAGTGAACAGGTTAGACAAAATTCTTACTCTTATGGAGCTTATGTTCCTTTCTCTGTCAATAAATGACGCATCAAAGCGTATGTCCTTTTATCTGTCAATAAGTGAAATATGAAGTATTTTCTTAAATTCTAACTTCTTTTAGGTGTTTCAATTTAAAGACCCATGATTATTTTAGATATTTACTTGGCTTATTACTCATCACTAGAAACCCATGATATCATTTCATTTTTCTAATTTAATGATCATTAGTATATTTTCTCCTATATTATATCTTATTGGCTTGACTTGTATTTCATATCTCTAAATTGACAAGAGAAAAATTTGGCCACCAATAATAATGCAAGTATGAGTTTATATGCTATCAAATAAAATGTTACACTACAATTAATTTTATAATACACAGAAAGTAAAAACAGAAACATTATTTTCATATTAATCCATAATATAAAATGAGGAACTCATTGTCAGGAATCTGGAAGCAGTACTCTCATAGATAGTATGTTACACTCATTAAAATTTTTTTTCTGATGTTAAGCTCCATAATATGCAAGATTTTAAAAAAGAACTAGGCTAAGAGCTGTGTAAAGTGACTAAAAATGAGGTAAAGTTAAAAACTGATTGAGGGCTTCCCTCGTGGTGCACTGGTTGAGAGTCTGCCTGCCGATGCAGGGGACACGGGTTCGTGCCCCAATCCGGGAGGATCCCACATGCTGCGGAGTGGCTGGGCCCGTGAGCCATGGCCGCTGAGCCTGTGCATCTGGAGCCTGTGCTCCGAACGGGAGAGGCCACAACAGTGAGAGGCCCACGTACCGCAAAAAAAAAAAAAAGAAAAAAAAAAAAAAAAAAAGATTGAAATCTTGTTGATCTTCAAAAGTATGGAGCTTTCCTATTACAACCACTTGCTTATATCTGCACATAAGCAAGTAAATAAATAAACAAATAAATAAACTGTCTAATGGAACAGGATAGAAAGCCCAGAGATAAAGCCATGCACATATGGTCACCTTATCTTTGATAAAGGAGGCAAGAATATACAATGGAGAAAAGACAGCCTCTTCAATAAGTGGTGCTGGGAAAACTGGACAGCTACATGTAAAAGAATGAAATTAGAACACTCCCTAACACCATACACAAAAATAAACTCAAAATGGATTAAAGACCTATGTGTAAGGCCAGACACTATCAAACTCTTAGAGGAAAACATAGGCAGAACACTCTATGACATAAATGACAGCAAGATCCTTTTTGACCCACCTCCTAAAGAAATGGAAATAAAAACAAAAATAAACAAATGGGACCTAATGAAGCTTAAAACCTTTTGCACAGCAAAGGAAACCATAAACAATACAAAAAGACAACCCTCAGAATGGGAGAAAATATTTGCAAATGAAGCAACTGACAAAGGATTAATCTCCAAAATTTACAAGCAGCTCATGCAGCTCAATATCAAAAACACAAAAAACCCAATCCAAAAATGGGCAGAAGACCTATATAGACATTTCTCCAAAGAAGGTATACAGATTGCCAACAAACACATGAAAGGATGCTCAAAATCACTAATCATTAGAGAAATGCAAGTCAAAAGTACAATGAGGTATCACCTCACACCAGTCAGAATGGCCATCATCAAAAATTCTACAAACAATAAATGCTGGAGAGGTTGTGGAGAATGGGAACTCTCTTGCACTGTTGGTGGGAATGTAAACTGGTGCAGACACTATGGAGAACAGTATGGAGGTTCCTAAAAAAACAAAAAATGGAACTACCATACGACCCAGCAATCCCACTACTGGGCATATACCCTGAGAAAACCATAATTCAAGAAGAGTCATGTACCACAATGTTCATTGCAGCTCTATTTACAATAGCCAAAACATGGAAGCAACCTAAGTGTCCATTGATTGATGAATGGGTAAAGAAGATGTGGCACATATATACAATGGAATATTACTCAACCATAAAAAGAAACGAAACTGGTTTATTTGTAGTGAGGTGGATGGACCTGGAGTCTGTCATACAGAGTGAAGTAAGTCAGAAAGAGAAAAACAAATACTGTATGCTAACACATATGTATGGAATCTAAAAAAAAAAAAAAAGGTTCTGAAGAACCTGGGGCAGGACAGGAATAGATGCAGATGTAGAGAATAGACTTGAGGACACAGGGAGGGGTAAGGGTAAGCTGAGATGAAGTGAGAGAGTAGCATGGGCATATATACACTACCACTTGTAAAATAGATAGCTAGTGGGAAGCAGCCACATAGCACAGGGAGATCAGCTCAGTGCTTTGTGACCACCTAGAGGGGTGGGATAGGAAGGGTGGGTGAGAGATGCAAGAGCGAGGAGATATGGGGATATATATATATATATATGTATGTATAGCAGATTCACTTTGTTATAAAGCAGAAACTAACACATCGTTGTAAAGCAATTACACTCCAATAAAGATGTGAAAAATAAATACATTAAATAAATAAATAAATAATAAAAACTGTCTAAACTGCAGAAAAAGAGATCTAGGGGAGAATTTCCACAGTGGATATTACTGTCCTACTAATTGGTTGTTATAGGAGACTTTGGGAATCCATTTTAATGACAGAAAGGTGAAATATTATGAAATCACCTATAAGTGAATCTGTATTCCAGAAAGAGAAAAAAAATCAAGACAATACAAGTTATAAATAATACAACAATCAAGCAGTATCAGATTATTTTATTCTGAGGTTAAGTGATGAGACAAAGTATGAAAAATTTTTAAATGAAAATTTGAACTTTTAGATGAAAAATGTGACACCAGTAAAGGATTTTTTACATAGAATTCTGATTTTTTTTGTTGTTGGGTTTTTTGCTTTCAGACTCAGAGGTGAGGTAGATGAGCAGGAGAGAATAAGAGTATGAAAAGGAGAGAAAGAAAACTTATATTGCGATATTGTTAACATTTAAAAGAGTCACAATGAGCCGTACTTTAACAAACCTTTTAAACAGCATAGATGTTCCTTTAGCTGGCATGGTTTGGGGTATGTTCCTGCTAAAAGGAACAGAGCTAGACCAGAAGGCCTATGAAATTCATAAAAGCAACACTGAATTTCCCATTTAGTGGATACTATAAATAAATGATAAAGTACACATTTACCTTTGTAGTAATAGGTACTTGCATATATTGATAACCTACTAGAATTGGGAATCTTCCAGGGCAGTAAATAAAAGTTATCCTTTGGTAGCAAGATTATGGGAACATTATCAGTATTAAAGTTTATTTTTAACACCTGTGCTGGTGGGGCAGCTAACAAATGTAGATGCACCTTATAAAATCAGGACATGATAATGTTTTTATTTGTACACAGTTGATCAGTACAGAGAAGATGGTGTTTCTATCTTATAGTCAGTCTGATGCCAGGTATTTAAAAGTGTTCAATTTTCATAGGATAATTGCAAACATTAATTTGTATATAATTTCAATAATTTGAAGTCAATTGAAGAACTCTTGCTATTTGGCTTAGCTTTTTGAAGTGGATGTGATTATGACCTGAAACGCAGATGAATAGCAGGATTATGGTCTTATAGATCATACAATTCATTATGTTCTCACTAATCAATATCTGGCATCAGATACTACAACTTCACTGTATATGTTTCATCCATTTAGATGGGCAGATCTATATTTTTGTTTTTACTTTATTTTGCTGCATATATCATGAGTAAAAGACCTTTTTGAGATCTTTAAAGCTATTAGGCTTCTTATTGCTTTGCAACTTAAGGATTCAGTATTTGAAAGTTTAGTTTGTCAATAACTTTTAGTCCTAAAGTCCATAACTGAGAAGATCATTAGAAATGATATTTTCTTATATTAAGCTAGTTTTTCAGTCTTTAATTTTCTCAGTCTCTTCTCATCATAGAAGGACTACTAACCAAATATCTTATTCTTAATTATTAAGACACCTTATAGAAAGACTCATTCTTAAGATTCAGCTTCTTGCTGTATTCTGTGGTGTGGGAACAATTAGAAAGCAATGGAGGAAAATTATTAGATTTTAATCATAAAACATACCAAGGCCTGTGAGTCTGTGAAGTAACACTAAGACACTAAGAAAAGCCCCATAAATGATGTTGTGGCTTTGTTTTGGTCAATGTCTGAAGTGACTGGACCATGTTAGAGATAATATTTAATTTTGGAAGAAAAAATTAAACCCAACATTACTGGCTTAATGTAAAATCTATGTTAAAGGTGTAAATACCTGTGGAACCTGAAAGAAGAAACTGCTGGTTTCACAATTTTACTAAGTATAACCTAATTCTGGGGTTCCAGGGGTAAATGAAATCCCAGAGTACCTCACAATTTCAGAACCACAGGATGCTCCCAAGTCCTGTAGAGTCTTTGCCAGTCTGAGGATCTCTTTGCACTACTGCCAGCCACCACTATTTCCCATTGCTCGGTCAGTGTTCCCTTCTCTCCCCCTCTTTTCAGGGAATTCTTGAAGCTGCTCATAGTGTCTTCTAATTCTGTATCTGCTTCAGAATGGAGAATTCATCTCTGTGATGATCCCAATAGAGAATGGAGTTATTCCCACTCTTTCCCAATCAGAGGCAGTCTCCTTGGTGTTGCAGAGGGAATGAATCAAACCTTCTGTCCAGGGACATGCTTGAAGAGCCAGTTCACTGGTGTGCATATGACACATTCTGTGACACGGTCTACTGATGCCCATATCAACCAAACTTGTAGTGCATCATCTCAAAGGCACTATGCTAGTAGAAGGGCACAATTGCTCATAACGTTCACCATATTTGCTTGCCCAACCTTCAGATTTCTGATCAGTGAAACTCTTTTTCCATGCTGCAGGCTCTTGCGGAAACTACACATAATGCCTGGGACATCTGGTCATGCTCCTTCAATGCCCTTTTAAACACAGTTATTCTTAGATTTTATCCTTTGAATAGCACCTACTTGAAGATAGCATAATAAGCAAATTCAAATTGCTCCACAAGTTGAAATATATTAGATGGTGAATATTTTTTAAATTATTTTTTTCTAAAAGTGTACATTATAGAATTCCTTCAAATTATTGTTTGATTTGGTAATTTAAATTGTATGTACCTTTATATAATACTTAACCACTGCTTCTATATATATATATGAGAGATACTTAATAAGCATTTCTTGGTTGATTGAAATTAGATTACACCTATGTTAGGAAACAAAAATAAAATTTTGAAATATTTTGAAGTAAAGAATGCTCTATCTTATTGTTATAGCAAAATGTTTCAAATTCTGCCTTATTCTAAATCTACTATGAATTTATATATTTTTATTCTTTGAAAACCCTCCAAAATAATTATTAATTTAGATAAAAATTAGTAAGCTCTTTGTGAGATATATATATAAATTAATGCACTAAATATTTAACTTAATAAAGTGTAATTATCCCCATTTAACAGATAAATACACTGATATCTAAAGATATTAAGCAATTTACTGAAAGTCAGACAGATAAATAGTGAAAGAGCAAACAATCAAACCACAAGCTGCCTACTCTTTGCCAAAGTGCTATTCTGCCTCCTGCTATATTTAAATAAATTGAGTTCCATCGTTAAGAGTTTAGTTCAATCTATTCAGCATTTATTGAGTCCCTACTTTGTACATGCTACACAGTATCAAAGGAAACGCAAAAGATTCAGGGAGGTGAGTCATTCAATATGAAAATCCATTCCATAAATGTTAAAAATTATTTAAAATTCTTAGTTTTTTGATAGATCATTTGAGTTACTATATATTTAAAATCTCCAGAATTTGGAAAACATCTATAAATTTATTCTGTGGCTTCCAGCCAAGGATTGGCATGGTGGGGATTGCTAGGTTGCAATTTCACAAATTTCTGATTCGCCTGACTTGTTCATTGCCTTAGGTTCTTTGGACATTGTCTTGAAATTTTACTTCATGTCTGTAAAGTCACAGAACCTATTAAGCCAAAACTAGATTCTGTGTCTATGATAGGTTGTACTTTTAGATTTTGACACTATGTTTTTAATTTTTCTCACCAGCAGTGCTAATATCTTTCATTATTATAAGGTTGCTTTAACTTTCAATTATTTTTTTATTTTTTAAATTTTCTTTATTTATTTTTAGCTGTGCTGGGTCTTTGTTGATACACACAGTCTTTCTCTAGTTGCAGCGAGCAGGGGCAACTCTTCATTGCGGTGTGTGGGCTTCTCATTGCAGTGGCTTCTCTTGTTGTGGAGCACGGGTTCTAGGTGCGCGGGCTTCAGTAGTTGTGCATGTGGACTCAGTAGTTGTGGCTCACGGGCTCTAGAGCACAGGCTCAATAGTTATGGTGCAGGGGCTTAGCTGCTCCACGGCATGTGGGGTCTTCCCAGACCAGGGCTCGAACCCATGTCCCCTGCATTGGCAGGTGGATTCTTAACCACTGAGCCACCAGGGAAGTCCAACTTTCAATGTCTTTGTCTGATGTTCTGAAACATTTCAAAAGGTGCATGTGATAACCTTTTGTTTTGCTAATAAGATAAACCTTTGTAGTAAAATAATTTGAAATTTTATAGCCTCTCTTCCATAATTCTTTTCTTCATTTACAATTTATATTTTGGAATCTAAATTTTATGTGTAGACTATACCAACAGACTTATTAAATGAGTTAGAGATTGCCATGTAATTAAGCTGATAGTTGAGTAAAAAATATAAAAGGAAATATCAGACAATAGGTTACCATTTTTGTAGCATTAAATCATTGAAGAATGAAAATCAGCTAGTTAATGTCATTAGAAATAATATGCCACAGGCATTCGAAATATATTATTGAGATATATGTCAGTTGGGGACGTTTAGTTATAATCATTGTTTTTGCAGTTGATTGTCTCAGGGTGGAGGGGAAACTAGCACCTGGAAAAGTGAGCTCGGTTTTTACAGTGATGTGTAAAGTTAGAAAAGAGGTCAGAAACAACTTGAATGAAGTCAAATCAGGATGAGTCCTTGGTACATATGCAAGAAAATCCCATTTGTCCATCCAGGTAGACTCAGTACACTGTTATCAAAAGAAAACCTAATATTTAAACAGAATAATTCAACAAATATTTTATCATTACTTTCCAATCTGTTTTTAAATACAGTTGCAGCAACATTTGTGATTGTCGTTCTATTTTAGTTTGCTTAAATGATGAGAGTGGAGCCTGTAGTGAGAGTAGGAAGGGGAAATGTGGAAGAGGGCAATGACTTGAATTAGAAAATGGAATGGCAACAATTGCTTAGCAATTCATTCCTGAAATGAAAGTACATTAGTTTTAACTTGGCTCTGGCAGTAATGATTATCAATGAAATAAACCCTAAATAATCCAAAACACAGGTGCATTTACTATACGAATTTTATATTAACAGTAGATTGTGAGCACAAGTGGCCTCTCCAGGACTTTTGGAAACATGTTCTTGTATAAATTTTTTTTGCTCCAAACTGTTTAAAAAAAGTGGTAGATTTTTCTTCTTGGTATGATTTCACTTTTGTCTGTGTATGTGTGTCTGTGTGTCTGTGTGTGTGTGTGTTGCTAGGGCATTTATTGTATATGTTACTTATACAACTGGAGTTATTTGTCATTCCTAGAGCTCGTAACAGAAAACACAAATTAAGCTATATAAGTAAATAACAAATGTTTGCATTCTCTTGCAGCATCTTGATGGTGACACTTTATTTTGATAATGATAAAATGCTAGATAATATTTTTAAAATTTCCTGAAGTGACAGAGTTTTGTACTTTGGTCTGGGCCACCCAGAGATTAGTTGGCATGTTTGACAGTGCAGATTCCACATCTCAGAGAGATCTGGAAGTCCTGTCTTCTGTACCCCAGGAAATACACGGTGCTTGACACTTTCAACACATTCACGTGAACTGGCTATTTTAATCCCAAAGAATGCCCACTTACATATTGTAAATTAGTTTCTTTCTACTCATCAGTCTTTGTGAAACATGTAAAATGCAGCAGACTAAGAATTATTTTTATTTATTATGATTAGTATTCTCTCTACATTAACTTGGAACTCTAGAATGTGAATATGGTGCCCATCCAAACATGAATCACTTCCATTTGCATGTTAGATTTAAAGCCATTTCATTTTCACAACCTGAAAACACCCATTTGGTGGAAAAATCTTTCATATTTTATCTCATACAAGATTTAGTACCTAGTAAGTAACTATTACTGCACTGAGGGTTCCCTACTCATCCCACCTCACAGTTTGAAAACAAAACTAGAAAAAAATATGTCATCCCATCTAACTTGATGCCCACCTGGAACAACGATGCCATCAAAGAAGCAAGTACTTATTTGCTAGTAGTTTGGGAAAAGAGCTGGAAGTACCTGCTAGACTTCACTCGTTTCCACCTGGTTCAGCTTTTAGTCTGATAAACTAAGATCCATATTGAAACTCTACTAGCAAGGAGAAACAGGAGTATGGGATTTTCTGCATTCATTCTGTATAGGTATAAATCTTGGTCAAAAAAACTAGAGTACAGGAATTTTCATATTCCTTTTTTAAAAGTCATATTTAATCTATTTTAGCTCCTGATATCCAGGCCTACACTGAGATCGTGAAGATATCTTGGTCTAATAAGGGGCCAGATACACTGGGGGATGGGTGAATTGTATCCTAAGCCAAGGTTTCCTTCTCTTTTTTTCTTTTACTTGCCCCTGTAGAGCAGTCAGCTCGTGGCATAATCAGGAGTGCTATTCCAAAGTCACAGACACCTTGCTGCCTCCAACTTGGCCCTCAGAGAGCTCTTCTGATCCTCTCAGCTCTGGGCAAAGCTTCCAGCCTCGAAAGGATTAAACGTTCCGAGCAATGCCTCATCTAGGACCTAGATGCAATGAGTAAATCAAGGCCCCCAAAGGTGAGGAAAAGACTGTCGGTCTAAAACATTCATCTCTTTTCCAGTTGTCTTACTCCTACCTCTCAGTAGTTAAGCTTTCTTCCATCAACAAAAACCAAGATGTGGATTTTTTTCTTTAGTTTTTGAAAATTTCTGCTTCCTGCTCATAACCCACTTTTTCAAGGAAAGGAGTTCAGAACTTAGGGTATAAAACAAATGCATCTTCTTGGGGTGGGGGGAAAAAGACCCACAACAGGGACAATGTAGATATTTGCATGTTCTCAGGCTATTATCCTGGTAAAATTCAGCAATTTTTAAATTCACTAAACATTTAGAGATTGTATTCCACATGATGCCAAGAGCTGATGACTCAGTGGTGTGCAACAGAGTTCTCACAGGACTTAGAGTCTAGCAGGAAACTTCTGTAATTTAGAAGGTTGACAATTGAGCAGGTAAATCCTGGTGTGAGCACACAGCAGCTGCTTTGTAGTTATTTTCAAGATTTAAATCCCAATCCTGAAAGCTGAAAATGAAAAATAAGGATAATTTTTTTTGTTTCATCAGTTTGTAAATTGTATGTTTCTCTCCAACTTTTATGCCAAGTATCAACTTCCAGAATTTGTTTGTAGAAGGAAGTCATGTTAGACCTCATTTTGCTACTGATTCAACCAATTTTGACTAATATTGCTAATTATTATATTAGAATTGTGTGGAATAGGTATTTTTAAAAGCATATGAAGTAAGTTTGGTTTAAACTCTAAGAGAATAATCTTGATTAAAGGTGGTCACTTATTAGTTTTCAGATACTGCATATTATCACTTACTTTCAGTTCTTTCTAGTAATTTTATGAGAGAAAATGCATAGTCACTGGAGAAAAATTTTCTTACAACTTTTTTTCTCTTCCTTTCTTTCAAATCCTGTAAAACGACAATAAGTATAACCAAATATTTTTAATTAGCTTCTTTGTATTTTATCTAAGCTTACTTCAGAAAATTTTTCCAGACACCACATTTAGATAATTTCTTCTTAAGCAAAGAGTGCTGAAATATCAGAGGAAATACGGTGTTGAAGAGAAAGAGAAGAGTTTGTTTTGGTTTTGAAACATGATCATTGTTCATGTATGTAAAATAAATCTCTTTTCTTATCGTTCGTCTTTGTAATAATTGCTTATAAAATGATAATTTACAACTCTAAGTTTTGTTTGCTGCAGGGTATTTTAGGACTTGATTTGTCACCTAGAGCAGTGGCATCAAATCACCAATAAGCATTCAGAGAGATCATGCTGGTTGCAGCACCTCCCTGGAGCCAGGGATAGAAAAAGGAGCAGATATATTTGAATATATTCAATTGACTAAAGAAAGAGAGAGGGTTTATATTTTATTTTAGATCCAGCCAGAAAGACGACAGTGGATGTGATGGGAATTTTGTCATTGCTTTGGGAGGTGTTGATGTCCAAAGAGGTGAGATTGGGTTCTGGAAGAATTTGATAGGTAGTTTAGTAAAAATTTTCAGGCTTGTATTACTGAGATCGTAAGTCAAAATGCTTCTTATTAAGATTTTACTTATTAAGATTAAGATTTTAAGGGTGAGAGGTTAGCCCAGTTCTTTCACATAAAGGTCTTAGCTTGATAAAAAGTGAAATCATAGTTTTCAAGCTTCATAAATTAGTGACATTGAGCAGTTTGCACCTCTGCAACTTTGCTGTGAGGAATACAATGACATTCTGTGCTGTGTTTGCCTATGAGATGATTTCCTTGAAGTCCCGTAATGAGTTGTTTTTGGCAGGATTAATGAGTATTATAATGGTAAATGGATGTTTGCAGCTCAGTTGTGTTCCATCACGGAGTAACATGGGGTTTCTGGTCCCTTGGAGGCCATAATTGGTGGCATTAATGCAGTTTTTAATTACAATTCTTGAAAAAAAATGAATTGGAACCAAAACAAAGCTAAGTGATCATCTCTCTGCTGTTTCAGGTGGTATAAACAGAGGACTGTTGCTAACTCTGATATCTATAATTTGAATCATACCCTCCAAATAGAACATATGCAGTATATTTTGATGACTATTTTGTTTAGAAGTGACTTATTTGCCTTTATTTTGTCTTATTCATATATACTGAAATAGCTTTTATTATATTTAATATAATATATATGCATGTATAATATATGCTTATACATGAATATGAAACGTATACATATTATAAAGGTATACATAAAAATGTAAGTGAAGGCAGACATAAAATTATAGGCTCACTTCTTATATTTATACCCCAATATTTGTTTCCTGATTCTCACTGTTAGTATTGAGCAGTATAATTGTAATTAATTCCCAAAGCTCTATGAATGAACTAGAATGCACAAAGATTTTTCTTTCTCTCCTTTCACACACATATGTGAGAAACTACTAACAGCTGCTGCTTCAGCATATCCCATCTTTGCAGTATTATGTTTGTTGGTGGTCTGTAGTGGCAAGTCCAACATTGATCTATAGGATAACATTTGCAAAGTGTTCTATGAAGGGGAAAAATATCTCATAAGATGACCTAGCATACATATATAAAGAGTAAAATAATATAAAATTTAAAAATCCACAAAACCAGCCATTTATTCCTAATCAATTTATATACTTGCCTCAACTGTATTGGTTACCATATATTTAATTCTAACAATAATATAATCATTATTTAACATTCCTATATTTTGAAATAAAACACAGGGCAAAATATTAGACTGTGGTTAATTAAATAGTAAGTGAAATATCTGAGATTAACTGACTGTGTTATCTTTTTATGTTCTTGCTAAAGTAAGTAAATGTGGAGGCTATTCCTTATTTTCATAGCCCTTTATAAAGATATTCTTGTTATCTGAGTTTTTCTTTAGTTAACAGTATGTGGGACAGAAATGCATTTGGATCAATGGCAAACAATCATATCTATGGAAAAAGTACAAAAAACTGGAAGCTATGGAATTGTTTCCATATTTATGGCTGAGTTTTGGTGAGACTTAAACAGCCTCACATCTTCTTAGAATTGCCAGCATTAAAAAAAAATGCTACCTTTCTCAACCATGTGTCTTTGAAACTTACTATCTGTGTCATTTTGAGTTTCACCATCAGGTAAAATTCATTGATAGGCTCAAATATCTGGTTCCTTCCAAAGCTTTCCACAGTCCTGTAAAACAGTTGCATTTTCTATTTGTAAAGAAGCAAACAAATAAACAAAACAAAAAACAAACAAGAGCAAATTTAAAAACAAAAACAAAAACAAAAACCTCTATGATACTTATAAAGAGGAATTTCAGAGTTCGGGAACTGTGGAGCAAATTTTTAACAACATGGCCTACCCAGAACGGGGACCCAGCCTTGGTTTTATGCGGCTCCATTCTCTTCGTGTTCCTGATGATTGAGTGTGCTGAAGTTGCTTTGTTTTTTCTTTAGAAGAGTGATGATAGTGATTAATTCAGTTGATGCATCATTGTCCCGTCCCCACCACTTTAGTAGTTTCCACGAAACATCTTAAAATAACTAGACAGCATTTATACATGTGAGAATTCTGTATGCTTTTGCATATTATCATTCTATCTAAGTCTGATGCTGATCTTGTCAGCCATACCATCTAAAATTACTGGAGAAAAAAGAGACCAAAATGCAAGTAAAAACTGAATGTTTAAGTAGATGTTTAATGCTAGGGGAATGTGTATATGTGTTACATGTGTACATACACACATATACATAGACACACGTGTGTAATACACATGCACATATATACATATATAAATATAATTTTAAAATTTATCCAGAGTGTACTAGCAGTGAATATTTTGCCCTAATTACTTTTTTGTGAATTTTTTAGCAATTAAACATAAATTGTATAATATAACCTTTCAGTCTCATAACATAATAATAATTCCAAATAATAATAGTTAACTTTTATTGAGTTTACTCTGTGCCAAGCACTTTTATATATTTTTTTTCTCACACAATCCTTTGGGATAGGTACTGGTATTTTCTTCCTGTTACAGATTAACAAACAGAAGCACAGACAGGCTGGGCTGCTTCCCCAAGGTCACGCATGCCTTAGTAGAACAGGGTGGGAGTTAAGATCCAGCTCTCTGTGTCTCCAGTCTGTTCATGCTTAAAACCTCTACAGTGCCCATGGGGAGGGACAGAAGTAATAGCAAAACAACAACAAAACCTCGGTTATACTTTTAGCTACAATGTTCAGTGACATAAAATAAAATGTATTAATAGGATCTTAATACCCTTATTGCTTTAGTGGATCTTAGAGATTACCTAATACAGTTCACTTTTGAAGTGAAGAAATGAATTTTCCCTGAGTTGAAGTGTGGCAAGAAGCCAAAACACAGCTGCAGCCACTGCCTTTCTTACTATAGGCTCAGCCCACAGCTAGGTATGATCACGGGCCCATACCCTAGACCGTGTGTAGAAACTTGAATGATGTCCACTTCTAAAGGCCACTGTATGTAGAGCAGGATAGCTTAGTGGTGAGTGTTGGACTTTGGAGATGGGCAAATTTGGAATCTAAACATAGCCTTTCTACTCATTAGCTACTTGGCTATGGGTAAACTGATTAATGCCTATGTGCTTCAGTTTATTTACCTGTAAAATCATGATAACAGTATTTCTCACAGGTTGTTATAAAAGTTAAATAATGCATTTGAAGCACTTAGCCACCCACAGTAATAAATGTGTATATTTGTATTATGAAGTGTAAGTATAACTTTCTACTGGAGTGGGTATCACACAGTAGTTACCCAGTACAGCTACCCCTTGTTTTTCAAAAGTAGTCTAAAACACGTGTTTGAAAATGAAATTGGAATCACTTCTGTCTCAACTAACATGATTATACTACAAACAGTGAAGTTTTCAAATTCAAACTTTGGGCATTGTTAATATCAGCAGCATGGTCCCCAAAGGTCTCAGTACTTTAATGAAGCCTGTGGCTGGTTTGTTGTCAGATGTTCTTTTGGAATACATTTTAATTGATAGTGAATTTTGAAAAATTAGGAAGCATATCTGCATGTAATTTATCATAGATGAATACAGTCAAAGCTCCCAGACAGAAGTGACAGAGATTTGAGGTTGAATTCCAGCTCTTCCACTTGTTTGGCCTCATTCAAGTGCTTACCTGGACTGAAGCACAGTTGTACCAGCTGTAAAAATGAAAAAAGAAACTATACCTTGCAGGGCTGTTGTGAGTATTAATGATATATGCAAAGGGCCTGGGATAAGGTCTGGGACTTAGTAGGCACATAATAAATGGTAACTATTAATGTTGTTAATATTTCTTGTCCAAGGTGTATATAATTCTTTAATAATAATGCCAATCTATCACTCATAACTTCAGTTGTACAAATTGTGTATCTATATTTTTAGAAGGGAAATAGTTTTCAAGAAAGTTAATTATTTTTGTTAAAAATAATTGTAAACTTTTGACTGTTTCCAGGAAATACGTAGGTTATATGTAAATGTACTATAGAAGTGATGATAAAAAGAATAAACAATTTTTTTAAATAAAGGAAATTTGTTTAATTCAGTATATTTGAGAAGTTGTAAAAATTAAGCTCTTAAGTTTCATTTATATTTATCCCTACTCTAAAAATCTTAAAGACTGATCCTCTTAATGTTACATACTCTCTTAAATATGTTTAGTTTTAAAAAGTCACGTTTTAACACTATGCATTTACTCATACAAGATTGGTTAGTATATAACTTACAACCACTAAATGTAAAATGTTTGAGATAAAATGACATTATACATTTTATTATATATTTAGATTATATGACTGGAAAAAATGTGGATTTTGGCTGATCTTCAGCTTAACTCCTGATGTATAGTAAATTTTAAAATAATGAATTTACAAGCTAAAGTATTATTTCCGTGAAGCCATTTACATCAGATTTTAAGACATGTGAACTTAAAAATAGTAATTACATCATATGAACTATCAAATTATAGTGAATATAGCCATAGTTTAATTTTTCAGTAAAAGAAGTTTCACGTTATTAAATCCCTGAGTCCTTACATTTTAAAAACTCATTAATTAGTATTCTGAATATCATGGATCAAATATACTAAAAGAAACTAATTGAATAACATTTTTTCATTAAATCTATTTAAAGTTACTAAAGACCTTAAATTTTATATACTAAAATGCATTAAAAAGTAAAGCCTGGGGCTTCCCTGGTGGCGCAGTAGTTGAGAGTCCGCCTGCTGATGCAGGGGACACGGGTTCGTGCCCCGGTCCAGGAAGATCCCACATGCCACGGAGCGGCTGGGTCCGTGAGCCATGGCCGCTGAGCCTGTGCATCCGGAGCCTGTGCTCCGCAACAGGAGAGGCCACAACAGTGAGGGGCCCGTGTACCACAAAAAAATAAATAAATAAATAAATAAAATAAAATAAACAAGTAAAGCCTGAACAGTTTTGAGGGATAATCTGTGATCAAAAGTATAATTTTGTTTTGGGGGCTTCATATCCACACTGGGAATTTAAATGCTACATTTTAGTTTATGGGATATGGAATGGAATCAAACTTCTTTTCTTCCTCTCCAAGGGAATGATGGTCCTGAACATAGGGCCAAGCATATCCTCTTAAAGAGAAGGTTCAGTAAATGTTTGTTGAGTTAATACTGAATATGTTTTTACTTCATTGACTGTAAGTTGATGTGAGTTTACTACATAAAAAAGAAAATGAATTGAGGCAATTTGGAACTTTTAGTAGACAGTCGTTGAAATTAGGATAATCTTTTGCTCTTGTTTGACTTAATTTCCCAAATCATATTCATATTCTCCAACTCTAGGTAAATCCTGTATTACCCCCTTGGTTTTTGTAGCTATCTGATTTCTGAAAGAATTAGACTTTTTTTTTTTTAGATAGATAGATGTAGGTGGATAGATTGATGTAGTTAGAGAAATAGAAACCCAGGAGAAAAGAAACATTTCTCAATCTCCCAGAGAGTCTAGGTTACTTTCTGCTCCAAAGAAAAACCTATCCACTTTCTTCTGCTCCTACTGATACTTCCTGTAAGATATTCCCTATTGGTCCCATGCTAAAGAAAAGAAACATTTTCTCCTTCATTTGTAATTTGTATTTTTCATTTTATTCATTTATACTCATGCCTTTTCAATATTCCAATTTATTTTCCTCCTCTCTATCTACTCTGTTAGGGAAGTTGGGTTATAGCAAATCAAATCAAGAATATTCTGTCCTTTCTTCATGGCATTTGATTGGTATTCAAAGCTCTACTATATTGGAAATAGCCAATTATCTGATAAGGTTTATAAATTTAAGCTTAAATTAAAAATGAGTTTATATAATAGATAAGCAAATCTTACATCATGTATAAACTAATGGCCATACTTATGAATCAATTAAGCTAAACATAACTGAGTGTGGGTGGTACAGATGCTAATTTCCCCTTTTAAACTCTCTTTATAACATGAATTATGCTTGGTTTTCTCAATAGGCCTCTTCTGGCCCATTTTCCCACATGAGGTAGGGTGAAATCTGTAGATTGCCTTTTTTCAATGTTCCATTTTTATCAGTTCAAGGTCTTTGCTGCTTTCACTGCTAGCCCTTTTACCTTCTTCCACTTTTCCCTACACAATTTGTCTCTGGAAATGGCACACTAAATGGACTCTTCTCCATTATTCTCTCACCACTTCCTCTCATTGGGGCCACTGTCCTGGGCTCTCTTACTTTTCCTGTGGCCATTGCATGTCCCTGCTTTATGTTTCCCTCCTCTTCACTCCAGCTGTGTGCTCTGTGGCTGGCTATACATTAAGGATGCTTTTTCACTTCCATGGCCAGCAAGTCACTTAGATTCATTGACTTTGCTGGTTCCATTTTTTCATATCTTCTGCATGAAAGGGTCATTTTCTTTTCTTCTGAATGCCACATTAACTGCCATTTTGGAAGGAAAGGATGACTTTCAAGGATAGTGTCACCATTAAGAATTATCACCCATGGAAAAGAAAAGTTATTTTTTGTAGGGTTCTGTCATTTTTCTCCTTTGGATCAGGTCCTATGACATCCAAAGCTCCTAGGACTAATCAAAGGAAATATTTGTTCCTGGGGCTATAGAAGCTGACCAAATACCTGTTATTTAACCCCTTGTGGAAAACAAAGAAATAGTGTAACTTGCTATGCTTCCTCCACTTCCCACCCCCCAGTTAGTGGGTGTCTGGTAAAAAGTCAAGATTTTCTAGGTACTAAAAATTCCAGCATCTGGTGGTGCTACATGTGGCTGCTATAAACTTGATTAATTGAGACAGAAGACTGTAGTATGAGTGCCTGCTTAATGCTTTAGTTCTTCCCCAGAATGATTGCCATGTCAAGTGACAGTTCCCTAACCTTCCAGTTACTTAAAATGAAAAGTATAAGACCTGTTACTCTATGGCAGAATTTTGCATTCAAATTTAGTGTGTTTCTATTTTTCTTCTTTTTAATCTCAGCTTTTATATTTTTTCTCATAAGTAAAGCAAATAAATATAAAAAATAAACACATAAAAAGTGATATTTGGGAGGTAAAATTACCTTTAATTTCCATGCAAATGTATCTTCCAAATAAGAATTCTTCATTAAATATTAATTGACTGTCCCCCCTACTTCCTAAGCACTGGATAAACAATATTGACAAGATTTCAATATTTTGACAATATTGACAATGTCCCAGAGGAAGCAAGACAGACAATATACAAGAAAATAAAATAATATGATAGCATGGTGATTGAATGAGAAAATAGTATAAGGGGTGATGGAGGGGTGCTAATTTTGATTTGGTAGTCAGGGAAACTTCACTGGAGAGAAGATATTTGAGCTGATGACTGAATAGCAAAAAAGAACCAGGTATAAGAAAGATCTGGGGGCACTAGGTCTGGTGTAATTGCCCAAATGTGAGAATGAGCTTAGTGTTCCAAGAGCAGAAAGAAAGCCAGTTGTGCCTGGAGTAGTGAGAGAGTTGAGTTTCATATGCAAGAGCCCAAAATTTGATGACCTAGGTTTTTGTGAAGAGTTTGGATTTATTGAAATTGCAAAGGAAAGCTATTTAAGGGTTTAAGAAGGGGAGTGATATTATCTAATTTAGGTTTTAAAAAGAGTTTTCTGGCTGCTGTAGGAAGGATAGACTGTAGAAATTAGGAATTTGAGCAAATATAAAGAGAGCTCTTAGAAATTTATTACAGCAATATAATGAGATAATGGAAGTTTGCACTAGGGAAGTATTAAACAGAAATGGAGATAACTGGACAGATTCTGGACACATTTTGGAGGTAAATACAACAGATCTTGTTGATGGATTGGGTATGGGGAACAATGAGGGGAGTAGTGAGGGAGGGGAGGGCATCAAGTATGATTCCTAGAATTTTGGGTCAAGCAACTAGGTGTGTAGTACTATTTCCTGAGATGGGAAACCTAGAAGAAAACTACTTTTGAGGGGCTAATCAAGTAAGCATTGTATGTACATTGGAGTACGATGGAGAAGCCATAAAGTTGGATATCAATGACATATAGATGGTATATAAAGTCTGTATTGTTAAAAAGTTACGGAGGTAAACATTAACAGAAAGTATGCCAAGCCAGAAGCATTATTCTTTCTTAGCCTCAAGCTTGCTAATGATAGTCTTTTAATAAAGTCAGTTTTCACAGTTAATTTCCGAATCATGTGATAGGTATATCTTTAACTTTTTAAGAAACTGTCAAGCTGTTTTCCAAAGAGGTTGTAACATTTTACATTCCTACCAGCATTGTATGGAATTTGATAATTCTTCCACATTCTTGCCAACCCTTGGTGTGGCCATTCATTTTAATTTTAGCCATTCCAGTAGGTGATATCTTATTGTGATTTAAGTCTACATTTTCCTAATGACTAATGATTTTTAGCACCTTCAATTGTGCTTATTTGCCATCTGTATAACTTCTTTGGTTAAGTGCCTATTCAAATCTTTTACCCATTTTTAATGGGTAGTTTGATTTCTTATCATTGAGTTTTGAGATTCCTTTATATATTCTGAATACATGTTCATTAGAAGATATATACTTAGCAAACATTTTCTCCCAGTCTGTGACTTTTCATTCTCTTAACAGTATCAAGAGAAAATACAAATGGTCATAACAGCTTTATTTGTAATAGCCCAAACTAGAAACCACCCAAATGCCCATCAACAGGTAAACAGATTTTTTTAAAAAGTGGTGAATCCATACAATGGAACACTACTCAGACTGACAAAGGGTGAACTGTTGATAAACACAACAGCATGGAAGAATGTCAGAATAATTATACTGAATGAAAGAAGCCAGACAAAAAGGAAGACATACTACATGACTCCATTTGTATAAAAGTTATAGAAATGCAAACACAGGAAGACACATCAGTAAGAGGAACAGGGAGGCAGGTGGGAGAGGTTGCAAAAGAGCTTGATGAGACTTGGGTCTGATGGATGTGTTCATTATTTTGATTGTGGTGATAGTTTCATGCCTGTGTGCTTATGCCAAAATTTTTTCAAATTATACACTTAAAACATATTGTATGTTTGTGTGTCAGTTATACCTTATTGAAAAACATAAAAATAGTATAAAATTGGTATTTTTATATATTACGTTTTTTAGCTTTAGTAGATACTATCATTTACATTATGGATATAGTCTAAAATTCTTAGGATAGCACTACGGTTTTGTTATTTCTACAAAATAACTTAAATGTATTGCTATCAGGAGGCTGAGTATTTAAAGGTTAAAATGACCCTATCTTCAATACATGGTTATATTGCAAGCATTTTCACATATACCACTATGTCCCAAAATGTAAAATATTAAGTAATGTAATAATGAGAATTCTCTATAGAATATAGCTTTCTATACTGATCTATTTAGTTGCTTCCAAGAGTCTCATTGTAGAAGAAAAATGGTGACTAGAAGGAGGAGGAGAAAAAGGAGGGGTGATTACTTTAGAATATCCAAATGAATTAGAGGGTATGCCTCCTGACCTTAAGAATCTAAACATAAAAGATAAAACATATAAAAAGACATCAACATTATTTCCCTCTTTACTCAGTCTTCCAGGAATCTCAGAGCCAAAGTTTTAGCTCAGTTACAGCACATTTATCATGATTATATTTAAATTTCCATTTCGTCTTCAGGCATGATTTTTTCTACTTATACTTCTTGTTTTTATACAAGAAAGGGATGGCCTATTAAAAATTAAATGAAAAGGCTTTCATGTGTCCCAATAAATACACTAAAAACCCATTTATAAATGGAAGGACTAAATGAATTCTTGAAGAAATTTCACTGAATGAATTTATTATAGAGTTAGATTTACCTTGATTACTTACAAAATACATACTGAAGATAATGTATATCTTAATTACATCTTAAGATACTTAGTGAATTCATAATAATTGTTGACATTTAGTGATCATTGGTAAAGTATAAGATTTATTTACCAATCAGATGAAGATAAAAATATAAAATTTGAATAACGTATATTAAGTAAATACTTACTTGTAAGAATACGAAATGGTCACTTTGCCTGCTAACACGTGAGGAAATTGAAGCTGCGTGCTTACCCTCTACCAAAGTAATATAGGTTGAACCACTTGTATCAATAATTGTGATAGCCAGCTGTTTTTGACCTACAAAAATAGTAATTTCATATAGTTCGACCTAATATTAATTAGTGGTGAATGCAGGTCTCCTGATTTCCGAGTGTGTGATATTTTATCAAACCATGCTGGTATGTCACAGATTTCCTCATTATTAAAGTCAGAAGATCCACTAATGAGTTCTGGCCCTGGGACCCTGGGGTTTCCTATCTTGATAGAGATGAAAGAACCACAACAATTAAGCACATAAACAGTGGCTACACATTTTTTTAAGGTAACTCCCTGAAAAGCCATAGTAAAATACTAGTTTCAGTACAACATATTTTTAGAGTCCTGATGAGGCAGAAATCAATAGAAGAAGTGAAAATATTTACTGTCTTGCAAAATCTACCTCTAACTCTTTATTTAAAATACCACAATACTTGAAAGACAGATATGTAAAGGTCTACAGAGAGAATGTAAGAATTTACCCAATTCAAGATCACTATACTAGCAGCGATTAAATATAGCCTCGGTACACATGACAAAGTCAAGTATACACATGTTTTTCCCTTTTGATGGAGGGGGCAATTCTATTGTATAAATTCAAATTAAATTAATTGTACATTTCTTACAGTAAACTGTGGTTGAGTGACTGTCTCTCCTCAGGAAATGAAACCCACGTAATTTCACTTTAGCCTCTGATAAGAAATACCTTTCTTCATATGAGCAGTATTGTTTATTTTATTCAGTGGATGTTGCAAATTTCGCATCTTTTAAATGTACATGCCAACCACAGTAAAATACTCCCTGGCGTTCAAGTCTGATTATTTTGTATGTCGGACCCCAACTGAGTTGTGAATACCCGCTAAAAATGCCCTTCTAAATGACTATAATGACAGGGGAGTTGAACAGTCAGTGAGATTTTCTATTATTTTATTTTGTGTGTATTTTCATTAATAATTTATTGATATAAAAGATAAGAATGTTTTACCTCCACAAATTTGTATCTATAATTTGTTCTCGGTGCACAGACATATTGAGGATGCCACTCAGCAGTACTGATTGAACATTTATTTAAACAAATATCAGTATAACCCAACTAGCTGGAAAATCCATGAGTTTGGTTTTGATAGCAGAGCATTTCTCAACAATTTATGTGTGCATGCAAATTTTGGTGCTTTGGATATAGGCTAAAGTATTTGCTTTATATGTATTATTTTGTTTGAATACAAGAAAGCTGGTTTGATTTGTATGTTTCTCCCTTATAGAATTGTTCCAAGGCTCTGTCAGAGATCACGTAGAGTAATTTTTCCCATCAATCTTTGCTGTGCAGCCATGCACGAATGCAGTTGGAAAAAGGGGGCAGAAATCAAATCACTTAATTGCAGCATTTTTCATCTACATCTTTTGTTTTATGGTGGTAAAGGCCCCGGAGTAGCCTACCATGATTCATGGCTGTCACTGCTGCCGTTAGCAGTTCAATCCTTCATTCTAGGCATTTTGGTACTGAAAGTACCTACACAATTACTTTGATGAATATGACTTGTTTGTTTTTTCCCCATTTCTAGCAGAGAGTGGTTGTGCTTAATACAGACATTTAAATAAGATAGTATTCGTGCCCACTGCATGTGCATTATATTTTAAAAGTTGTGTGTTGAGTTTAATGATAATATTGCCATTGTCACCCAGTTTTGAGTTTGCTGAGCTTATGGGCTTTTACTCCTATTTTTATGTTTATATAATGGGAAGGCCTTAAAATAACCCCCACTCTATATAAAAGGAATAACTCACCTTTAAAGATCTACGAGGCTGTGACAGATTCCTATGAAACCTCATTTTTAAAAAAAGTCATTTCATGAATGTGGCATTACAAAGCCAGTAAACTAGTCTGCCTCTGCATTTATGCCTAGTTGATCATAAAATAATAACATTTTTGGAAATATATGCATGCATCTTAGAAAGCGACTTTCAGTATTTGCATATTTGGAGAAAATGTCAGTGATGTCAGCAGGGGTTCTGAGAGTAGCTAAATGAGCAAGCTTTTCAAAAATTGCTATTTTATCAGCTATGCACTGTCAGCACAAAATGCAACCTCTTTAAGAAAGAGACAAAAAAAGGAAAGTGATTTAATTTCTTCATTAGCTTACTTGCAACTGTATGACTGGTACACCTAGCAGCATAGACTGTATGATGTAAGCCTGAGGAAATCCATTTAGCATCCCTTTTTGCCCTCATGACAAAATGTGTTCAAAGTGTTGAGACTCCACCCTTTCTCCAAAAATGAAAGGAAATTGAAGTTCTACTGATATTAGAGAAATGGCCATTGTCACCACACCCACCGTCTCTACTCTGGTACGATGGTTGAATCTCATGGTTTTTTGTTTGTTTTGTTGTTGTTTTGTAGTCATTCTGGTTCATTTTTTTCATTTCTTTGTTTACTTTTGGCTGAAAGCTCTAAATATATGTTCTGTATAATATGTTCATGATTAATAAATGTGTATACATTTGGAGATAGAACATGTCTATACAACTTGGAGATAGAACATGTCTGTTATTACCTAGCAATGGTAACAGTGCTTATTGTATTTGTCAAAATAGATTAGGGAAATTGTTCACTAGACATTTGAAAAAATCATCTCACACATAACCCCAAATAAACCTCAGAACTGAAAATTTCAAAACATATACATAAAATAATGATCATTAAAATTAACCTTATTTCAAACCTTAAGTGTAACCATATCTTAAATACCACTAAATATATACTTAGTGTGTTTACAACTTGTCTTCATCTTGTCGTAACATGGCCTATCTAAAATTCAGAACAAGAAAAGATGAATAATTTCTTTTCTTTATTAAAGTTCATATATAAAAGCAGAATGTAAGAATTTTAATTTGTTCTGGTAAATATTTATCTTTTGGACTCTTTTTATACCTATTAAAATGTTCCAACTTTAGGTCAAATGTTCCACATTTGATGACAATAATTTGTCAGGGAAAAAGTGACTATTTGGATGTTATACTTTTTTTTTTTTTATGTTGAGGGTAGGAGTTTTTGTTTTGTGGGGTTTTGTTTGTTTGTTTGTTTGTTTGTTTGTTTGTTTTTTGCTGTGTTGGGTCTTCGTTTCTGTGCAAGGGCTTTCTCTAGTTGTGGCAAGCGGGGGCCACTCTTCATTGCGGTGCACGGGCCTCTCACTATCGCGGCCTCTCTTGTTGCGGAGCACAGGCTCCAGACGCGCAGGCTCAGCAGTTGTGGCCCATGGGCCTAGCCGCTCCACGGCATGTGGGATCTTCCCAGACCAGGGCTCGAACCCATGTCCCCTTCATTAGCAGGCAGACTCTCAACCACTGCGCCACCAGAGAAGCCCTGGATGTTATACTTTTTAGAATTAAAATTTAAAGCACATTTAAAACTGAAATATAAAGGACTTTTGCCACAAAATTACATCTCTAATTCAAGAGGAAAAAGTTTAGATGATGCTTGCAGTAAAAGTATAAAGGTTATGAGGTCAAGGAGAGAAAAGTCCATTGATTTCTCTACTGGACAACTCAGAGATGCAGAGTTAAAGAGTCAATTTTTTCAGAATAGATTTAGCACAACCTGTGCATTAATCTTGGTAAAGGATCTTTTTGCCTCCAAACCTTTATTTCAGCTTTCCCCAAAGCAAGTGCTAGGGAATGCATCATGTGGTCAAACTAAGTTGTTAGATTAGGAACATAGTTGTTTCAGGTTGGATAGATTCAGACTCTGAGACAGAATTTGGGAGATCAACACCTGTGCAAAGAAAGGGAGGAAGCAAGACTGACAGGACAGAGGAAGAAGTGGAATGGGATGCAGCGATGCCTGCTGGGATGAAACAACAGCACACCTGGAGGGATGCTGACCAGCATGGATTGCTTGTCAGAGTGTGCTGCATTGATTCAGCATGGCAGGACTCCTGGTCCAAACAACAGAAGGGTGTTGCCCCACAGCTGAAGGCTGGGGCTGTCGGCTGTACATACTCCCTGCAGCTGGGAGCACATATTTCCTTGTAAGGGGAGCTGGGTGGTGCATTTCTGTACCTACTGCAGTATTTAACAAAATTAAACTTGTTTCTCTACTGGGGAAGTTGGCTGAGCCTTTAATGTGTATTGGAATATTAATACATGTGAAATATCAAGGGAGGTTATAATGTGCAGTGTTATCCAGAGTGTTTTACCTCACGACCTATGTTTTGTTGTCATTAAGCATTTTACAGAGCTACTGTTCTGTGGATCCTACTTCAGTAACCACTGCCCTGGTTTGAAGCAAATTTCTGCAGTTCCTAAATTCTTTCCTTCTCCTCCTCATTCTCTTCTTCCTCTTCCTCCCCCTCCTTGTTCTTATTTTTCATCTCTGCTTATATGCCTTCATTTATGGAGCAGCGTTGCTCGCTATGCTTATTGCTTAATAAGCAAAAATTAATTACACAGTATATATTAGGAAACCTATGTGGTAACATTTATTGATTAGGAATTCCAGGAATGATAGGAGTAGGTTTTGTAATAGGAATACAGGTAATGAATACCTGGTGCTGAAACAATCACTTGCTAGAAAAAAAATCTGAAAGGTGTTTCATCTTAAGTAGTATCAACTCAAGATTTGGCTGAATATTTTTCTACAAAACTAAGGGTTTTGGTGTCACATATATACAACTCAGTGAAACTTTTTATATAACTGTCCAAAGAGTAGCATGAAATCTAAATTAACCATTAAAAAAATTGAAATGGACATTTGGAAGAAAAACATTTTATGCCACTTTCTATAAATGTATAAATATAAAGTGCTAAAATATAAGCTGCAGTGAGTGTGTATCTTCTGCTGAAAATGGCCATCAACATTGTTGCTATTTAAAAGATAATGTTCCTATCTTGGTCATGAAATATGTCCATGAAAAATAAATAATGTATTTAATGTCATGTTAGTATACAATGTTAATTAGCTATATTCTGTACACTATTTAATTTTTATATTACAAAAAGCAACTTTATAATATTTTAAACCCCAAATATATGAGTTATAAAATATGGTATCTCTTACTGAGAAAATATAAAAAATATCTTTCTTTCTTTTCCTTTCTTTCTTTTTTTTTTTCCTTATAGCTCTTGGTATGGTTTACATTAGAAAAAACAGATGTGAAAATTAGAGTAAGCGTATGGATTAGAAACTCACTGAAAATCTAATGTTTTCTGTGGATTCAACAACACCTTAAATTCAATTGATTACTTCAGTCATGGTTATGTAATATGTGTCTCTAAAGTATAGGTTCTATGTAATGTATTATCTCCTCTGGGGGAGCAATAATATTGGATCTTTTAAGGAAATAATATCTCTTCTTAGTAACTAGGTACAGAATAACAAACAAAAGTTCTAACATAATTTTGTGAAATAATGGTGTTAATTTATCATAGAGCCCAAAACACCCAGTATTACCAAATTTTTTAGTATTTTACAATGTTTATCCTCACTTTTCCATCTGCAAGGGATGTGAGGGATTTGGGGGCTAATCCTTAAAATTATCATCTGCAGAATTAAATCTAGGTTTTGAAATTTATTTTACGTATTAGAAAACCCTCCTCTATTCTGATGTAAGAGCAGGTAGGAGCTTGCTTGAAGCTTTCTGGACTAGTCTCTCAGTAAAGCTGTATCCTCGGAGGAAAGACCTAATAGTAGCACAGTTACTTTCTTATTGTAAAACTTCCTCAGAATCCCATTCAAATCCCTAACATTCTAACGTGCAGCCCAGAATTTTAAAACATTTTATTTTTTTCTTTCCTGAACTTAGGCTCAACAGAGTACCCTTAGTGGTATTTTTCATTCAGTATTGACATCTTGAAGTGGACACTGCCTTGATTGCACATAGAATGCTGATTGGCAATATGTCTGTTTTGCTTTCTTTGCATATAGTCACCCTTTATATTTAGTTTCAGTTGGCTAATGCCAGAAATGCAGCACACACATTTCACTATCTGGTTATGAGAACAAAAAACACACAAACAAACAAAAACCCCACCACATTCTATAAAGTTTAAACTATCATTCAGGATGCTTATCTCGTGCATAAGATGGTCCCTCATACTCTACATTCTAATTAAGTAGAGCAGTAAATCAAAGCATGCTGGATGTTTTGTGAGGAACAGCTGGATTAAAATGTGCTTGAGAATAGGGGCTGATGTCCTGGATGTCTTTTGGCAGGCTGCCTGCACGGGTGCAGCTACAGAGTACTGGAATGCTTGATAATTTCAGGGCAAGTTCGTTTTCCATGGCTTACAACCTGCTTAATGCAGGGAAGAAAGCTTGTAACTGTTTTGCCATCTCATCAGTATGTGATATGGAATAATCACAGTGGTTACCTAACAGTGATGGAAAGCCTGAGCAGCGCAGGAAAAGGGGATTGCAAATCTGACTGAACGTGGGCATTTCAGGTTTGGAAATATGTGCTACCTACTAAAATGAGCTATCGACTAATTCAGGAAGAAATGTTATATGGGCTTAATGTTCATCTTCATCCACACTATAATGAGAAGGATTAGACTGGCTTCCATATGTGGAATATTTATTTCAGCAATACAAGAAAATGTATTTCCCTAATAATTTTTTTCTGTATGCACAAGGCCCTAAATTTTACAGATGTGATTAATGTTTTAATTTGCTGTTCTAGTTGGATACAAGTTTACCATACAATATAAATTACTTACAAAGAAATTTGCTTATATGGAGTTTAATTCATAAGCTGTTTAACCACCTTGTGTGGTATTGCTGCTATTTTTCTACGGGACTCTGCAGCTATGCAGCTTATTTTAAAATAAAAGCAATCATCCTGTAAAATGTTTTTTTAATCATTTAAACTGAAATATTAGGGAAAGATAGCATACACACAAATGATTGTCATTTAGTTAAAATTGAAAATAAAACAAAACAAAAAACCCAAGCCTGAACAATTAAATCCTGGCTACATTTTAAAAAATTCAAAGCTAGGCGGATATATTTAGTGTTCGCAAGCCTGATATGTTTAATGTTCTTTTCAATTCTCTTGTTATTTAGTCATTTAGTATTCTTTTGGCATGCATTTAGTATAGGGTGGGTAAATAAAATACTGGTAAATATGATGCAGGACCTCGTTTCCTTCCAAATTAATTCTCACCCCGTTTCTCTCAGAATAAATAATGCATATTTTAGAAATGGAAGATCATGTTAAAATAGCACTAGCCCACCTCTTTAACTCTTCTCAGCTTGAGCTCAATAAAAGATGTCTATATGAATTAATTATTATGTGTGAATTTAGGTTCTTTCATTTGTAGTAGAAAGTGACATCAGTATTTTCTTTATTACATTTTATTGTGAGGGCCCATCACATAATATATTTTGAAATGCATTGAAAACTTTAAAATTAAAAATTTTTATTTGTTTTTGCTATTAGTACAAATAAGATTTTCATTCGAATACCAAAGAAGACCACTGCTGGAAGGTGAATGATCACAGAAATATCAGTCAATATGGGACAAAGGGACAGATCCAGGTGTTGTGGGACCTGATGCATATTCAATTTCTGAGAAAGGGACCCTCGCCTTCTTAAATAACAAAAGAGTCCAAAATTGTGCTTACAAACTTAGGTGAAAAAGTGAATATTCATTTAGAATGAGAAAACAAATCGCAACAAACTGCTGGATGCTTGAAGATACAGGTCCTGTTCTAGTTTAATTGAGGCAGTTTACTAGAAACGCTCACATAATAATGCAACTTGAATGCAATCTCTCTACTCCTCCCCACCTAGAACCTCCCCAGCTCTCAGTCATTCTCCTGCCCTCTCAAAATGGCGCGGAGGGGTAATCATTAATTTCACCTGGAGTTGGCTTCTGGCGGGAACTTAGGTTGGTAAGCACAATATGGATCTTTTCTAGTTTTCTGTTTTAATACTTCATTTGGTGCTTCGTAGGCTGTATAATAATGAAAAGTTGCTTAGAATCAAAGAAATTGTAACAAAAAGAAAGATACGTAGGAAAAAGAAACAAAGGGGAGCTGTATAATACTAAGTAGCTTGAAGAAAGGAAATCGTATTTTCCCAAGGTGCTTATGGATTAAATGAGTGAGATGAATCATAAGCATACAAGAAGAGCAGGTGCCCATGCCTCACTGGTTCCAGGTGTATCATTGTCCAGGTCATGTGTAATTAAATCCAGAAGCACATAGTTATCACTAGATTCCATTTACAATGGGGCAGTTTGCATACTATATTTTAATAGTCTGGAAAGTAAATTTTCTGAGAAAGTGTCTTAGTCCCTGTAATGAGATCTAGAGCACAATGACTGTGACTTGAGTTGCACTGTTATAGATTTCGTTAAATGCATTTTCTTTTCCTGGCTTTCTTTTTTTTTTTTTCCTTTTAATTAATTTATTTATTTTTTGCTGTGTTGGGTCTTCATTGCTGCACGTGGGCTTTCTCTAGTTGCGGCGAACGGGGGCTACTCTTGTGGTGTGCAGCTTCTTACTGTCGTGGCTTCTCTTGTTGTGGAGCACGGGCTCTAGGCGCATGGGCTTCAGTAGCTGCAGCATGCAGGCTCAGTAGTTGTGGCTCACGGGCTCTAGAGCACAGGCTCAGTATTTGTGGCACACAGGTTTAGTTGCTCCACGGCATATGGGATCTTCCCGGACCAGGGATTGTACCCGTGTCCCCTGCATTGGTAGGCAGATTCTCAACCACTGCACCACCAGGGAAGCACCTTTCCTGGCTTTCTTTTCTCCAATGCCGTTTGTTTTTACTGAAGTCCACTTTTGGAGTTCTTGCTATTTCATTAATCGGGAACAGAAATAACAAGGATAATTTAAGTCCCATGGAATCCAAAATTAATAGTCACATATTTAGCTTTTATTTTTTTACATTAAAAAGTAAAAACTTCCCAAAGTGTCAAAGTAACCAAATATTCTCTAGAAAAGCCTCTATCAAATAGTTGCAAAGGAATATAGAAATCTGGAAATTTTTTGTTCTGAATATAATACAGCTTTACAGTTAGATTTTAACTTTTTAGCATGACCAGTATATTGTAAATAAACCATGAAATTCCCCACACTGAAGATATCTGATCATTTTATTAAGTTTAGGAAGATTAGTGTTCTCTGTTTTTTTTTTTAATCTATTTTTTATTTAAGTATAGCACAGGGAACTATATTCAATATTCTGGGATAAATCATAATGGAAAAAAATATAAAAAAAGAATGTATATATGTGTTCTCTGCATTAATGTATGAAAATCTGTGATTTTACTACTTGTCCTTGGACCTCAAAAGACCAGGAAATGTAGTGTGTGAGAGAGAGGGGAAGAGAAATACTCGAACCCCAGATTCAGGGAGGAAGGTTGCCATGCAAGCAGGTAGAAATCAGAAACAGGTGAAGGAAGGGCCTAAAGAACAGTATATTCCAACTCAAAAGAAATATTTTTCTTTTTCGTTTTTGGCCTGTATATAGCAGTCTAGCCATTATCAGCTTGAGTATTATGTCAGTTCAGCATTAACTGTGTCACCTCCTTAAGGGGGGCACAGGGAGAAGCATGTTTCTGAATTTGAATTTCATAGCCAAAAAGCACAGTCCACTAAGTATACTTTTTCAAGGAAGGCCATTATTGAGTAAAAAAGGTATTTAGGTCCTGCAGTACTTGAATTATTGAAAATTGAATTGACCTTTTTGTAGTCTTCCTTATTAGATACACTGTAACAATGAGTATCAGAACAAGAGCAAACTATTTACAGTAGTCAGGACATGCAAGCAACGTAAGTGTCCATCTACAGATGAATGGATAAAGAAGATGTGGCACATATATACAATGGAATATTACTCAGCCATAAAAAGAAACGAAATTGAGCTATTTGTACTGAGGTGGATGGACCTAGAGTCTGTCATACAGAGTGAAGTAAGTCAGAAAGAGAAAGACAAATACCGTATGCTAACTCACATATATGGAATCTGAAAAAAAAAAAAGATTCTGAAGAACCTAGGGGCAGGACAGGAATAAAGACGCAGATGTAGAGAATGGACTTGAGGACACAGGGAAGGGGAAGGGTAAGCTGGGATGAAGTGAGAGAGTGGCATGGACGTATATACACTACCAAATGTAAAATAGATAGCTTAGTGGGAAGCAGCTGCATAGCACAGGGAGATCAATTCGGTGCTTTGTGTCCACCTAAAGGGGTGGGATATGGAGGGTGGGAGGGAGATGCAAGAGGGAAGAGATATGGGGATATATGTATATGTATAGCTGATTGACTTTGTTATAAAGCAGAAACTAACACACCATTGTAAAGCAGTTATACTCCAATAAAGATGTTTAAAAAACAAGAACAAGAGCAAAGTAGATTTTTGTGAAAACTTAATAATAATAATAGAAATGTATTGAATACTTACTATATCCCAGACATTCTTTTAAGCACTTTAAATATATTAAGACATTTAGTTCTCAAAATATTATTTTGATGACAAATCTGAAACTGAGAGAAGTTAAGGAAATTTCCGAAGTTATAAGCTAGTAAATAGTTGTAAATCCAGGATTTGACCAGAAAGTCTAGCAGCAGAGTCCAAACTCTTCTATACTACCTCTTTGTAAGATACTGAGGACTTAACTCTTCAAATCTTGAGTACATTACAGTAGAGGCCAACTCAAGCATGCAGACCAAACTCAGAAAATATTGAACTGATTATGTTAAAACAGTTCTATTCAGATTTGTTTTCTGGTTCAATATTTTTCCTTCTAGTGATACAACTTTTGTACATCTAAGGATAAACATTTAAAAACATACTTTGTGGTGCTGAAAGACTGACTCATATGTGTTTGCCCAAGTTTATTTTTATGATGAAATCCGTGATAGCTATGCACTTTGCATCTTCTTGCTTGTTGGTAGTACCTTTTACCAAGACATTGAAACAACTTTGTACCACCTATATTTCAGCAAATCATTAACATAACTTAAGTGTATAAACTCAATGATTTAGTAGAAACATAAGAGTAGGATTTTAGCATTTGTGTATATAATGTAAGATCCATTATTTTTTAAACAAAAATTTAAGGACTCCACAAATATAATGCAAACAGAAATGGAAACATTTCAAAACAATTCATTGAAAACAATTCATTTTGAATTCAGCAACGGTTTAGAATTAACCCTACTTGACTTTGTTCACCTAATTAATAAACATTTATTCATAACCTTTGACATCTTTCTATTGTGATGGAGAACAAGGATTAGAATTAAAAAATAACCATTGGTCCTATTTGATTTATTACTTATTTATATATTACATATTATACTGTCTTGTTTCAAAAAGAGGGCTATATAATATGATTCTTTATATCTTCTTCTTTCTATGATTGAGAAAGAATAGAATGCAGATTGTCCTAGCTAGGGACATGGAAAAGTTATATATTGGCTTAAAATTAAAAAAAAAATTAACTTGATTCACCTGTTATGACTTCTATGTATGACAATAAGAAATTGCCAAATTGCTGTGGGATATACAGGTGATCCACAGAATAAAGGAGAAGTAGGAGATATAGAACTTTACACAATAAACTTAAAACCTATTTGGAAAAAAATAGCACACATATGAAGCAACCAGAGATTGTTGCAAAACAGCATGCAGTAGCGTGAGACATGGGGAAGAGCTGCTTAGAAAACAGTGTATACATGTGGTAAAGGAATGGTCTCAGTCGCTGTGGGTTTCTCAAGCATGTGGTTTCAGCTGCTCCTTGGGAAAAAAGGATACCTACTGATTGACAGGGAAGGACTGGGAGAGAATTCCAGGTGGAAAAATAGTGAACTTGAGGGCATGGTGTCAGCAACTTGTAGACTTCAATAGTGTGTAGGCAGTTACTATATAGCCTTTATAAGTGTGTATTTAAGTTCAATGATATAAGACAAAATAAATTATATTATCTCTTCAATGAATATAGTTAACTTATTTGTTTTCACTTGAAAACAAATAACTTTGTTTGGAGAGTTCCACCAGTGCATTCAGTGCAATGCAAAGAAATAAATAACTAAAGGTAAAATCTACCATACTATTTATATGAAAGCTAAACATTATTTTAACATTTAGTCTAGTGTTGGGGTACTAGTTTTAAATTGTTTTGTGATTGAGAGATGCATGTTATTAACAGAAACTTAACCTAAATACAAGAGCTTAATAGGGCTGGAGAAATCAACTGTGATGTTTTAGTGGATTATAAAAAGATTTAATGATCAGTGACTGATTCCTATTTCCTTTTTCATTACTGGTAACATAGCAATGAAATTGCTGCCAGAACTGCTTTCTGTAACTTTACTAAGAATCATTGTTTTTTTTTTAAAAAAAGGGGGGGAATAAAAAGACAAAATGAGATTAAGATTATTTGTTTGGCTGTATAAGCTTTGCCTGATCCTGTTTAGAGTCATTTCGGGGATCTGCAAGTTTTTATTCCAAAGTTACGCCATTTGAAACCCTTCGGTGGCATAAACATTCCATTATATAGAAAAGCAGACACGTATACAAACTTACCTTGGCAGAAATATATGTTTGCAGCCGACAGACTGTGCACAGTAAGCCCAGAATGAAATATAATCAGGGGTCTGATGCTTAAATGGTAAGAAGACTGTGGCCTCCTTAAAAAGTGATGAAAATGTTTTCCCTTAGAAATCAATTACAAATAAAAAGGGGGTGGGGGAAGCTCCACTGTTTTCTCTGGAAATGGGTGTTTAATAATTGTTGAATGTTTGTTTTTATAGAAAAACTACCAAAACAAATTAAATGCATCTTTTGCATTTTGAAGGCCCTGTACATTAAGACAGGTAGTTGAAAGATTCTACAGACTGACCACTCAGAAATCGTCAACACACTCTCTCTCCATCAGTAAACTTGCCACATTCTCAGGCCTGGTCCTCACCCTTTCAGGATCAGCAATTTGTTTTGGTCAACACACCAAGAGTTCATGGGTCCCACACAGCTGGATACCCATTTATTACTTTCATAGAGAATGCTTCGTTAAACATCAAATGACAATTTATTCATTTACAATGAAAAATACAAATGTTGATCAATCCAGATTTCTCCAGTTGGCCTAACCAAAGCTTTTTCTCATTTTAGCAACGCTTCTGCATGGGAGGCTGAATTATTAGAGAGTCTCTCAGTTTCCTCCTACAGATGACGAATGACATCTGTTGTGACAGGTTTTCCTAGTTTAAAGGCAAACTAATCAACCTGTTTTTGCATGGTTATCCTTATACAGCACCAGTGATACCTAGGACAGTTTTTCAACTTTTTTTTTCCTGGATATGTGTGTGTGCATATATATATATATATATATATATATATATATATAGAGAGAGAGAGAGAGAGAGAGAGAGAGAGAGAGAGAATATACATTCGACATAGAACATTTCCTCCATGTATTAAAAGAGGAATATGGAAATCGTTTGTTGAAATTCACTAGGCAACAAACAGATGGATAATATTTGTTATTATTATAAGTGGGAGATAAATTCAATTAGCATTTATGCTCATAACTAGCTACTCAGCTTGCTTACCTTCAGCTGGGAATGCCCCCACCCAAATGATACACTAGGTACCCCTCCAGACCTTCTCCCAGAATCAAGCTAGTCCAATTGTAGTAACCTCTTACCATGTCCAACGTTGGTCCAGAGGTAAACACTTGACCCTAGTCTGATCTATCACAGCCCATTTTTTGAGTATTTGGGACTAGAAAAGTACTCTCTTTCTGGTGGCTAAAGCTGTAAAATGTACACCTTGGGGACTGTCAGTGGCCACGTGGAAAGTGCAGGTCTGCAAAGGGAGAGTGTGTATAGCATGTATAAGGAATCAAAGAAAATAAATGAAGAAAGAGTGTCCTAGAAGCATTAAAATTCCTGATTCTACTTGCCTTTGAGGTTCAAATCCCTGAGCTTCCTGTAGGAGTTTTGGTTTTCATTCTGAGTATGAAATTTTGAGACAGAAAACTTTCCCTCATCTGCTACACTTTTGTTTAGTTTCCATTAACTGGAACCAGAATTTTTTTTTAATAATAAAAGGAAAATTATTTGGAAATATTGAGATTTATTTTTTAGCCAGATAAAATTCAAAGAAACTTAGTGATAAAAAATAAACATTTGTAATAGAAAGAAAAATATATTGTCAGTTATATAGCATTTTCTTGATTCATTAAGGGGCCTTGGTCATTGATAATTAGTACAAAAACCGTGTAATTCCATATAAAAACTCATTATTCGTGCCTGTATGTTGGTACCCGAGGGAGACATATATACTCCTATATGTATAGGAGTATTAATTTTCAATGACATATCGATTTTTATCTCTTATAATTGAAAACATTGCATTAGTAAGATAATATCTAATTACTACTAGAATCCTAAAGGAGTTATCATTGCCAATATTTTCCTAATCACAGTCCTAAGTAGGATATTTGTTTTTACTCATTATCAGTAAGCATATTTTCTAAATGTGCACTATTTCCAAAGCACTCATCTAGATGTTGAGGGTGAGATGTAAAATGAAATGCATAATCTTTAAGAAGAAATGGATGGTTGGACATGCTTCCATATATGTAAAATATATGTATATATATATATATATATAGCTTAGCACACAAACAACTATTTATTAGAATGTTTAAAGAATCTAAATTCTCAATGAAACATTGATGAATATGGAGTGGGGTTAAGTATGTGTTCTGCAATAAAAGCTTTGTAGTATTTTGAATGAAGAGAAAGGCATTTGAGGGTCCACTATGCATTTTATGTAACTATATACGTGGATTTAGTTACTGTTTCAGATGGGAATGTTAACCTAAAGAATCAGTCTCAGTTAGAAATGCCTTCTCCCAACTCAAAACACCAGGCTGCCCTCCTTTGCCTAAAACACCTTTTCCCCATCCCACCCCACCCTTAACTCTCACCTTGTCTAACTCCTGCACATTCTTCATATCCCAGCTGATGGACCCCTTTTCCAAAAACCTGTCATTAGCTTCCTAAAACTGAGTTAGATGCCCCTCGGAGGACAGTCACTTCTGATCGCATGCCGGGGCATTCTCACTGAGTCGAAATGCCTGTTTACTAATCATTCTCTCCTCAATAGATTGTAAATTCCTATTCCTGCAGAGTAGAAATTGTGTTCATTTTGAACACAGTATCATCAGAGATTAGCACAGTGCACAGTGTATAGTTTCTCAATAATAAATAAAACAGAGATAAGTGCACTTAGGGATTTTATATAAACATTATCCAATAGGTGGGTCATAGAAAAGAAGATGGAAAAATAGTCAGAGAAAGTCTGAGAAAACCCAAGGTTGTTTTCTCAAATCAAAAATTGAAGCTAAGGGTTTGGTTATAATAAGGAATCATAGAATAAATGAATATATTAGGCGGGAGGGATCTTATATTACTTAAATTACCTCTCAAATGATAGGCATTAGTGAGATGTGGCATGATATTTGTTGGGGAAATTGTAAACCTAAAATAAATTTCACCATGCTTCCTGGCCTGTATAGCATACCGATATGGAAGTCATGACTGGGGACAAGATATTTCACACCAGTAACTAAGTGTAAACATGGTGTTCTTGCTTCTACTAGTGCTCATAACTATGCACTTATACACTTTGGTTGGAAAAAAGAATAACTTTTCATATAAATTATTGTTAATAATACCTTAATGAACAGTGTATCCCCTCTTAATTTTTTTTCAGAGCAAGTTCTTTTTATTCAGAAAAGGCTATTGAAAGAAAAGATTATTCTGCCTGATTTATGGGGCTTTTAAATAGCAGACAACCCTTCCAATCAGGAAGCAGGACTGTGATTTTTAAGATTCACGGCCTGTAACGAGGACACAGCACTGAGCTGTCATCACACACAGATTAGAAATAAACTGCAATAACTTTCCTTTTATATTTCTGTTCTGTTTACATAGTGTAAAAACACATTATTTTATATAAGTATTAGTTGATTATCCCTAATAAAGATTATTTTTAAAGAGGGCAAAACAGGAGAGTTGGCCTCAAATAATAAGGGAAAAATATTGAACTTGGTTAATTATTTCTGTTAACCACTTCAAGTGTGAATAACCTTACACAGGTATTATACTAAATGTATATTAATTCTATCTACTGATCATGTGTGTTTATATGATAATGTGTAGTTAGAATTATACCTACGTAAATGGACAAATAGACATTGATGTATTTTAATTATGGAAAATATTAAGCATTAGAAAATATAAATTATGTACTAAACACACATTTTTTACCACCCAGCTTCAGAAGTAAACTTTAAAATTATTAGAAACCCCTTTGTTTGTCTGATCCCTCACTCTGCCCCCAAATTAACTTCCATTCTGAATTTGCATCCCTTTATATTTGTTATAAATATTTTGTTTTGTTTTGTTTTGTTTTTTACAAATTTATTTATTTATTTTTGGGTGCGATGGGTCTTCTTTGCTGCATGCGGGCTTTTCTCTGGTTGCATTGAGCGGGAGCTGCTCTTTGTTGTGGTGCTCGGGCTTCTGACTGAGGTGGCTTCTCTTGTTGTTGAGCATGGGCTCTAGGCACGCGGACTTCAGTAGCTGTGGCATGTGGGCTCAGCAGTTGTGGCTCGTGGGCTCTAGAGCGCAGGCTCAGTAGTTGTGGTGCACGGGCTTAGTTGCTCCGCAGCAGCTGGGATCTTCCCAGACCAGGGCTCGAAGCAGTATCCCCTGCATTGGCAGGCGGATTCTTAACCACTGCATCACCAGGGAAGTCCCTGGCTATATGTTTTTAAATTAACATGACTCATACTACAAAAATGTTTGAGCATCTTACTCTTTGCACTAAACATTCTATATTTGAAAATCTGAGACTTGTGGCTCCATTTATTTACTTTTGCCACTTAATGACATTCCATTTTATGCCAAATTTTATTTAAAATGCACTTGTTTTATTTTAATTTTAAAATATTATAAACACTGATATTATTCTAATACATGCCTTGTGTGCACACACACGTGAAAATGTCTTTAGAGTGCATACCTTGATTGGAATTGCTAAGAATTTGAAACTTCATCTGTGTTTGATATTGTTAAATTGGTTCTAAGTGATTTGAACAATTTACACTCCTATCAGTTGTAAATAAAAGTGACTCTTTTATATCCTTGAGAACACTTGATATTTTCAGAATAACAATTTTTTGCCATATCTATTGGATGTGAAATAATATCCCATTGGACCATTTCTTGACTACTGTGGGCAGGGAAAGGTGGTTGGAGAGGTTCAGATTTCTTCTTTTTTTAATTTAATTTAATTTTATTTTGGAATGTAGTTGACTTACAATGTTGTGTTAGTTTCAGATGTACAGCAAAGTGACTCAGTTATACATATACATATATCCATTATTTTTCAGATTCTTTTCCCATATTGGTTATTAAACAATATTGAGTAGAGTTCCCTGTGCTATACAGTAGGTTGTTTATTATATATTTTATATACAGTAGTGTGTATATGTTACTCCCCAACTCTTAATTTATCCTTCCCCTGCCACATTTCCCTTTGGTAACCATAAGTTGTTTTTAAAGTTTGTGAGTCTTGTTTCTGTTTTGTAAATAAGTTCACTCGTATCATTTTTTTTTTTAAGATTCCACATATAAGTGATATCATAGGATATTTGTCTTTCCCTATCTAACTTACTTCACTTAGTATGCTAATCTCTAGGTCCATCCATGTTGCTGCAAATGGCATTATTTCATTCCTTTGTGGCTGAGCAACATTCCATTTATATATGTAGCACATCTTCTTTATCCACTCATCTGTCGATGGACACTTAGGTTGCCTCCATGTCTTGGCTATTGTAAATAATAGTGCTGCAATTAATATTGAGGTACATGTATCTTTTCAAATTATGATTTTCTCTGGATATGTGCCCAGGAGTGGGATTGCTGGGTCATATGGTAGTTTTTGTTTTAGTTTTTAAGGAATCTTCATACTGTTCTCTATAGTATTTGTACCAATTTACATTCCCACCAAAAGTGTAAGAGGGTTCCCTTTTCTCCACACCCCCTCTAGAGTTTATTGTCTGTAGACTTTTTGATGATGGCCATTCTGATTGGTATGAGGTAATACCTCATTGTAGATTTGATTTGCATTTCTCTAGTAATTAGTGATGTTGAGCATCTTTTCAAGAGCTTTTGACCATCTGTATGTCTTCTTTGGAGAAATGTCTGTTTAGATCTTCTGCACATTTTTTTATTGTGTTGTTTGATTTTTTGATATAGAGCCTCATGAGTTGTTTGTATATTTTGGAGATTAATCCCTTGTCAGTCACTTCGTTTGCAAATATTTTCTCCCATTCAGTGGGTTGTCATTTCATTTGTTTTATGGTTTCCTTTGCTATGCAAAAGCTTTTAAGTTTAATTAGGTTACATTAGTTTATTTTTGTTTTTATTTGCATTACTCTAGGAGGTGGATCCAAAAAGATATTGCTGTGATTTATGTCAAAACGTGTTCTCCTAGGTTTTCCTCTAAGACTTTTATAGTGTGTGGTCATATATTTAGGTCGTTAATCCATTTTGAGTTTATTTTTGTGTATGGTGATAGGGAGTGTTCTAATTTCATTCTTTTACATGTAGCTGTCCAGTTTTCCAAGCACCATTTATTGAAGAGACTGTCTTTTCTCCACTGTATATCCTTGCCTCCTTTGTCGTAGATTAGTTGACCATAGGTGGGTGGGTTTATCTTTGGGCTTTCTATCCTGTTCAATTGATTTATATTTCTATTTTTGTGCCAGTACCATAATGTCTTGATTACAGTAGCTTTGTAGTATGGTCTAAAGTCAGGGAGTCTGATTCCTCCAGCCCCGTTTTTTCCCCTCAAGATTGCTTTGGCTATTCAGGGTCTTTTGTGTCTCCATAAAAAATGTAAGACTTTTTTGTTCTAGTTCTGTAAAAAAATGCCATTGGTAATTTGATAGGGATTGCACTGAATCTGTAGATTGCTTTGGGTAGTATAGTCATTTTCACAATATTGATCCTTCCAATCCACGAACATGGTATATCTCTCCATCTGTTTGTGTTGTCTTTGATTTTTTTCATCAGTATCTTATAGTTTTCTGTGTACAGGTCTTTTTCCTCCTTAGGTAGGTTTATTCCTAGGTATTTTATTCTTTTTTGTTGCAGTGGTAAATGGGATTGTTTCCTTAATTTCTCTTTCTGATCTTTCATTGTTAGTGTATAAGAATGCAAGAGATTTCTGTGCATTAATTTTGTATCCTATGACTTTACTAATTTCATTGATGAGCTCTAGTAGTTTTCTGGTGGCATCGTTAGGATTTTCTATGTATAGTATCATGTCATCTGTAAACAGTGACAGTTTTACTTCTTCTTTGCCAATTTGGATTCCTCTTATTATTTTTCTTCTCTGATTGCTATGGCTAGGACTTCCAAAACTATGTTGAATAAAAATGGTGAGAATGGATCTACCTTGTTGATCTTAGATGAAGTGCTTTCAGCTTTTCACCACTGAGAATGATGTTACTGTGGGTTTGTCATATATGGCCTTTATTATGTTGAGGTAAGTTCCCTCTATGCCCACTTTCTGGAGAGTTTTTATCATAAGTGGGTGTCGAATTTTGTCAAAAGCTTTTTCTGCATATACTGAGATGATTATATCATTTCTATTCTTCAGTTTGTTAATGTGGTATATCACACTGATTGATTTGTGGATATTGATGCATACTGCATCCCTGGGATAAACCCCATTTGATCATGGTGTATGATCCTTTTAATGTATTGGATTTGGTTTGCTCGTATTTTGTTAAGGATTTTTTTGTCTATGTTCATTAGTCATACTGGCCTGTAATTTTCTTTCTTTGTTGTATCTTTGTCTGGTTTTGGTATCAGGGTGATGGTGGCCTCAAAGAATGAGTTGGGAGCCTTCCTTCCTCTGTAATTTTTTGGAAGAGTTTCAGAAGGACAGGTGTTAATCGGATTTCTTCTTTTGTGAGTTACCTTCTCAAATGAATTGTGCTTTAAAAAAAAAGTGTTTTTTGTTTATTGATTTGTCAGTTCTTTATAGGCTCTAGATGTGAATTTTTTGTCTCATATATGCCCTGCATATATGTCTACCAGTCTGTCAATTCTTTTTACTTGATGTAAAGTTAATATACAATATTCTTTGAAATTTTCTACTAAAATTACTAAAGTTTTGCTTTTCATAGTATTTAATACATTGATTTTTTTGTTGTTGTTATAAAACAGGTTTCTAAATTTTTATATGAATCAACTAACATTTTTAGCACCAGTGATTGAATATTTTGCCTTTTCCCCAAGAATTTTCAGTACCAAACCTGATATAAAGGAGGGGGAGAAAATCTTAAAATATCAATTCATAGATTTATATACTACATTTTAAGCTGAAACAAGAAAAATGAGGATTGCAGATATCATGATTGCTTTGGCAAAACTAAAAATTCCTGGATAAGACACTAATAACTTTCTAGCCATAAAGACCATGACATTGAGACAAATATAGAAACTTGAAGCACTGAGGCAGCAAAGTTGAAATGCATTATGTATTGATGAAAATTAGGACTGTTTTAGGATATTTCATGTACTTTATTTTTTTTTCAGAAAATTCTTCAATTTTACCTTGGTTTTTAAATTACTAAAAGGAAGAGAAAAGATACTCTTTAAGGAAATTTTGCAAAAAACAGAAAGAAAAATACTATAGTGACAGCACATAAGTAACAATGAGCATCCATTACAGTAAGTTAACTTGCTCCTGGTGGGAAGTCTGACATTATAGCTAGTTTCTAAGGCATCTGTTAAAAAAAAATCCTGTAACATGCCCTTTTAAAATTGAGTTTCTGGAAAAGAAAGCAGTAATTTCCTACCACAGCATAAAATATTATCATTAAACTAATATGTTTAGCTATTACCTCTTACTTCTACCCTGTTCCATTTTGTATAAGCATGAAGAAACAGCAAAATCAATTATGAGAAAGCAGCTTAAATTAAAAAAGCAAAGAAAGGAGTTGGAGAATTGGGTAAAGTTATCAGAAAAATATAAATAAATATATTGTGTATTTGTGTAGAAATATTGAAATTAATATGGAAATTTTTTATTATGATGCTCAGCCTATTAAGAAATGTAGCCAATAAGATACATATGCTTTTTAATATACTCATATGAGACTGATTTTGAGGCATAGTGTTCTTGAACACCAAAACAAAGTAAAATATTTCATTGAGATTCATGCATGTTATGACGTGTGGCCTTGTGTAGATTTATTACTTAAGCTGTGATCAGAAACAATTATTTGAAATTACTATTATTTGAAAAATTACAAGACTAGTATCCACACACAGATGTTTGTCCATATATTGGCAATCATGTTGTTATAATTTCTTCCAAATGATTCTTTGAATTTTGTGGTATTTGATTTAGTCAGTGGGACTAATGTTTGATGTCTTTTGAGCTAAGATGCTTACAGTAGTTTGTTTTCAAGTCATTACAATTACTGGAAAAAATTGACAAAAGTGGATTAATTAACAACAAATTTCCCTTTTTCTCACAGCAACTTTAGAATATTTAGCAATTTGTCTACCGGAAGAGTTATGCATTGCCCCATTAAATAGATGTGAACATACTTAGTTGGTTATAGCCACATTAATTTTATAGAACATGATAGAAATATGTTGATAATGTATCATCCTACTCCAAACATTTGTTCTGTGGCAGTTATTTTATTTTTGTCGCCATTGAAAATATATTGGGCAATAAAATTTTGTTAAATGGGCAGATGCCCCACCAATCCACTGCAAAGAGATGTCTTCAGTCACTTAGAAAGGCATTCTTAGTTCTTAACTCACAGGGTCATAGTGAGAATTAAATGGAAATAATTCACAAACATCAATAAGAACTAAAGTACTTATTATGTTATAATTAATATTGTTTTACAATCAGTTAAAACAAAATGAAAGATAAACTGTTATTCATAAAGCCATGATTCCTTCCAAAATTACATTAGTTTTTTTCTTCTTAATCCCAGTACTTATCTATATACATATGTAGACATACTGTCTTATAGTTACAATTTTGTATTAAGCTTAAAAACATATATTTTATGAAAAATTTTCTTTGTTGCTAAATAGACTTTATAAGTTTCATATTTAATATCTATATATCAAATAATATGTGAAGGTTGCTATTTACTTTTTGAATACTTAACATCTTATCACAAATAATTCTGCCATTGTTTCCTTCCACCTCACCATCATTAGGGTGACTCATGATTTAAAATTAATTTTGAGAGAAAAACAATGTCACTTGATTGTTGTTTACATTGTAATCTATCTGATAACACTTAATGTTAAGCATATTCTCTTCTGTCTGTATACTAATTATATTTATATTATGTGAATTGTTGCTTCATGTCATTTGTCCTTTGGATTTGCCACTATGTATTTATCTATAATATATTTGAATGTATTTCTTATCAATTATATAAATGATTTATATAACATAATAAAACCTGTGGCTATAATTGCTATAAATATTTTTTATGCAGGCCATATTCCTTTTTATTCTGAAAACTTATAGCATAGTCTTAATTTCTATATTGTAAAGCCTGTCTATCTTTTGCTTTCTAAATTCTGCTATCACTTCAAAGCTGAAAATTTCCATCACTTAGGAGAGCTTATAAATGTTAAAGTATATATCCTTCATTTTGTAATTTAAACATTTTAAATACTAACTCAATATAATTAGAAGGTATCTGGTATTTATCTATATGTGGAATTCCCAATTTTAGTTCATTTAAAGAACCCTACATAAATGATTTCTTGGTTTTTCTATTATACTCTTTCTCATTTTAAGATATGATAAATGTACAATAGAATCTACTTTTAACTTTTTATTTATTTCTATATCTATTTTTTAACATCTTTATTGGAGTATAATTGCTTTACAATAGTGTGTTAGTTTCTGCTTTATAACAAAGTGAATAAGTTATACATATACATATATCCCCATATCTCTTCCCTCTGCATCTGCCTCCCACCCACCCTCCCTATCCCATCCCTCTAGGTGGTCACAAAGCACCGAGTTCATCGCCCTGTGCTATGCGGCTGCTTCCCACTAGCTATCTTTTTACATTTGGTAGTGTATATATGTCCATGCCACTCTCTCAATTTGTCCCAGCTTACCCAACCCCCTCCCCGTGTCCTCAAGTCCATTCTCTAGTAAGTCTGTGTCTTTATTCCCATCTTGCCCCTAGGTTCTTCATGACCATTTTTTTTTCTTTCTTTCTTTTTTTTTTTTTTAGATTCCATATATATGTGTTAGCATACGGTATTTGTTTTTCTCTCTCTGATTTACTTCACGCTTTATGACGGACTCTAGGTCCATCCACCTCACTACAAATAACTCAATTTTGTTTCTTTTTATGGCTAAGTAATATTCCATTGTATACATGTGCCACATCTTCTTTATCCATTCATCTGTTGATGGACACTTAGGTTGCTTCCATGTCCTGGCTATTGTAAATAGAGCTGCAATGAACATTGTGGTACATGTCTCTTTTTGAATTATGGTTTTCTCAGGGTATATGCCCAGTAGTGAGATTGCTTTGTCATATGGTAGTTCTATTTTTAGTTTCTTAAGGAACCTCCATTCTGTTCTCCATAGTGGGTGTATCAATTTACATTTGCACCAAGAGTGTAAGACTGTTCATTTTTGCCCACACCTTCTCCAGCATTTATTGTTTGTAGATTTTTTGATGTAGATTTTTTGATGATGTCCATTCTGACTGGTGTGAGATGATATCTCATTGTAGTTTTGATTTGCATTTCTCTAATGATTAATGATGTTAAGCATTCTTTCATGTGTTTGTTGGCAATCTGTATATCTTATTTAGAGAAATGTCTGTTTAGGTCTTCTGCCCATTTTTGGATTGGGTTGTTTGTTTTTTTGATATTGAGCTGCATGAGCTGCTTGTAAATTTTGGAGATTAATCCTTTGTCAGTTGCTTCATTTGCAAATATTTTCTCCCATTCTGAGAGTTGTCTTTTCGTCTTATTTATGGTTTCCTTTGCTGTGCAAAAGCTTTTAAGATTCATTAGGTCCCATTTGTTTATTTTTGTTTTTATTTCCATTACTCTAGGAGGTGGGTCAAAAAAGATCTTGCTGTGATTTATGTTAAAGAGTGTTCTTCCTATGTTTTTCTCAAAGAGTTTTATAGTGTCCAATCTTAAATTTAGGTCTTGAATCCATTTTGAGTTTATTTTTGTGTATGGTGTTAGGGAGTGTTCTAATTTCATTCTTTTACATGTAGCTGTCCAGTTTTCCCAGCACCACTTATTGAAGAGGCTGTCTTTTCTCCATTGTTTACTCTTGCCTACTTAATCAAAGATAAGGTGACCATAGGTGCGTGGATTTCTCTCTGGGCTTTCTATCCTGTTCCATTGATCTATATTTCTGTTTTTGTGCCAGTACCATACTGTCTTGATTACTGTAGCTTTATAGTATAGTCTGAAGTCAGGGAGCATGATTCCTCCAGCTCCGTTTGTCTTTTTCAAGATTGCTTTGGGTATTCGGCATCTTTTGTGTTTCCATACAAATTGTGCAATTTTTTGTTCTAGTCCTGTGAAAAATGCCATTGGTAGTTTGATAGGGAATGCACTGAATCTGTAGATTGCTTTGGGTAGTATGCTCATTTTCACAATGTTGATTCTTCCAATCCAAGAACATGTTAATCGCTCCATATGTTTGTATATCTTTAATTTTTTTCATCAGTGTCTTATAATTTTCTGCGTACAGGTCTTTTGTCTCCTTAGGACGTTTATTCCTAGGTTTTTAAATTATTTTGGTTGCAATGGTAAATGTGAGTCCTTTCTTAATTTCACTTTCAAATTTTTCATCATTAGTTTATAGGAATACAAGAGATTTCTGTGCATTAATTTTGTATCCTGCAAATTCATTGATTAGCTCTAGTCGTTTTCTGGTATCATCTTTAGGATTCTCTATGTATAGTATGTCATCTGCAAACAGTGACAGTTTTACTTCTTCTTTTCCAATTTGGATTCCTTTTATTTCTTTCTCTTCTCTGATTGCTCTGGCTAAAACTTCCAAAACTGTGTTGAAGAATAGTGGTGAGAGTGGGCAACCTTGTCTTGCTCCTAATCTTAGTGGAAATGGTTTCACTTTTTCACCATTGAGGATGATGTTCAACGTGGGTTTATCATATATGGCCTTTATTATGTTGAGGTAAGTTCCCTCTGTGCCTACTTTCTGGAGGGTTTTTATCATAAATGGGTGTTGAATTTTGTCAAAAGCTTTCTCTACATCTATTGAAATGATCATATGGTTTTTCTCCTTCAGTTTGTTAATATGGTGTGTCACATTTTTTGATTTGTGTATATTGAAGAATCCTTGCATTCTGGGGATAAACCACACTTGATCATGGTGTATGATCCTTTTAATGTGCCATTTGATTCTGTTTGCTAGTATTTTGTTCAGGATTTTTGCATCTATGCTCATCAGTGATATTGGCCTATAGTTTTCTTTCTTTGTGACATCTTTGTCTGGTTTTGGTATCAGGGTGATGGCAGCCTCATAGAATGAGTTTGGGAGTGTTCCTCACTCTGCTCTATTTTGGAAAAGTTTGACAAGGATATGTGTTAGCTCTTCTCTAAATGTTTGATAGAATTCACCTGTGAAGCCATCTGGTTCTGGGCTTTAGTTTGTTGGAAGAGTTTTAATCGCAGTTTCAATTTCACTGCTTGTGATTGGTCTGTTCATATTTTCTATTTCTTCCTGGTTCAGTCTCAGAAGGTTGTGCATTTCTAAGAATTTGTCCACTTCTTCCAGGTTGTCCATTTTATTGGCATATAATTGCTTGTAATAATCTCTCATGATCCTTTGTATTTCTGCAGTGTCAGTTGTTACTTCTCCTTTTTCATTTCTAATTCTATTGATTTTAGTCTTCCTTTTTTTCTTGATGAGTCTTGATAATGGTTTATCAATTATGTTTATTTTCTCAAAAAACCACCTTTCAGTTTTATTGATCTTTGCTATCATTACCTTCATTTCTGTTTCATTTATTTCTGATCTGATCTTTATGATTTCTTTCCTTCTGCTAACTTTGGGTTTCTTTGTTCTTCTTTCTCTAATAGCTTTAGGTGTAAGGTTAAGTTGTTTATTTGAGATGTTTCTTCTTTCTTAAGGTAGGACTGTATTGCTATAAACTTCCCTCTTAGAACTGCTTCTGCTGCATCCCATAGGTTTTGGTTCATTGTGTTTTCATTGACATTTGTCTCTAGGTATTTTTTTATTTCTTCAGTGATCTCTTGGTTATTAAGTAGTGTATTGTTTAGCCTCCATTTGTTTTTTTTTTTTTTTTTTTTTTTTTTTTTTGCGGTATGTGGGCCTCTCACTGTTGTGGCCTCTCCTGTTGCGGAGCACAGGCTCCGGACGCGCAGGCTCAGCGGCCATGGCTCACGGGCCCAGCCGCTCCGCGGCATGTGGGATCTTCCCAGACCGGGGCACGAACCCGTGTCCCCTGCATCGGCAGGCAGACTCTCAACCACTGCGCCACCAGGGAAGCCCTGTTTTTATTTTTTACAGATTTTTTCCTGTAACTGATATCTAGTCTCATAGCATTATGGTCAGAAATATACTTGATACGATTTCAATTTTCTTAAATTTACCAAGGCTTGATTTGTGACCCAAGATATGATCTATCCTGGAGAATGTTCCATAAGCACTTGAGAAGAAAGTGTATTCTGTTGTTTTTGGATGGACTGTCCTATAAATATCAATTAAGTCTATCTTGTTTAATGTATCATTTAAAGCTTGTGATTCCTTATTTATTTTCATTTTGGATGATCTGTCCATTGGTCAAAGTGGGGTGTTAAAGTCCCCTACTATGATTGTGTTACTGTCGATTTCCCCTTTTATGGCTGTTAGTATTTGCCTTATGTATTGAGGTGATCCTATGTTGGGTGCATAATTATTTACAATTGTTATATCTTCTTCTTGGATTGATCCCTTGATCATTATGTAGTGTCCTTCTTTGTCTCTTGTAACAGTCTTTGTTTTAGCATCTGTTTTGTCTGATATGAGAATTGCTACTCCAGCTTTCTCTTAATTTCCATTTGCATTGAATATCTTTTTCCATCTCCTCACTTTCAGCCTGTATGTGTCCCTAGGTCTGAAGTGGGTCTCTTGTAGACAGCATATATACGGGTCTTTTTTTTGTATACATTCAGCCAGTCTATGCCTTTTTTTTTTTTTTTTTTTTTTTTTGCGGTACACAGTCCTCTCACTCTTGCGGCCTCTCCCGTTGTGGAGCACAGGCTCCATACACACAGGCCCAGTGGCCATGGCTCACGGGCCCAGCCACTCTGCGGCATGTGGGATCTTTCCGGGCTGGGGCACAAACCCGTGTCCCCTGCATTGGTAGACAGACTCTCAACCACTGCGCCACCAGGGAAGCCCCAGTCTATGTCTTTTGGTTGCAGCATTTAATCCATTTACATTTAACATAATTATCGACATGTATGTTCCTATTACCATTTTCTTAATTGTTTTCCATTTGTTATTGTAGGTCTTTTCCTTCTCTTGTGTTTCCTACCTAGAGAAGTTCCTTTAGCATTTGTTGTAAAGCTGGTTTGGTGGTGCTGAATTCTCTTAACTTTTTTTTTTTTTTTTTTTTTTTTTTTTTTGCTGTACGCGGGCCTCTCACTGTTGTGGCCTCTCCCGCTGCGGAGCACAGGCTCCGGACGCACAGGCTCAGCGGCCATGGCTCACAGGCCCAGCCGCTCCGCGGCATATGGGACCCTCCCAGACCGGGGCACGAACCCGCATCCCCTGCATCGGCAGGCGGACTCTCAACCACTGCGCCACCAGGGAGGCCCTCTCTTAACTTTTGATTGTCTGTAAAGGTTTTAATTTCTCCATCAAATCTGAATGAGATCTTTGCTTGTTAAAATAATCTTGGTTGTAGGTTTTTCCCTTTCATCAATTTAAATATATCCTGCCCCTCCCTTCAGGCTTGCAGAGTTGCTGCTGAAAGATCAGCTGTTAACCTTATGGGGATTCCTTTGTTTGTTATTTGTTTTTTTTCCCTTGATGCTTTTAATATTTTTTCTTTGTACTTAATTTTTGATAGTTTGATTACTATGTGTCTTGGCATGTTACTCCTTGGATTTATCCTGTATGGAACTCTCTGTGCTTCCTGGATTTGATTAACTATTTCCTTTCCCATATCAGGGAACTTTTCAACTGTCATCTCTTCAAATATTTTCTCAGTACTTTTCTTTTTCTCTTCTTCTTCTGGGACCCCTATAATTCGAATATTGGTGTGTTTAATGTTGTCCCAGAGGTCTCTGAGACTGTCCTCAATTATTTTCATTCTTTTTTCTTTATTCTGTTCTGCAGTAATTATTTCCACTTTTTTTCTTCCAAGTCACTTATCCATTCTTCTGCCTCAGTTATTCTGCTATTGATCCCTTCTAGAGAATTTTTAATTTCATTTATTGTGCTGTTCATCATTGTGTATTTGCCCTTTAGTCCTTCTAGGTCCTTGTTAAACATTTCTTGTATTTTCTCCGTTCTATTTCCAAGATTTTGGATCATCTTTACTATCATTATTCTGAATTCTTTTTCACATAGACTGCATATATCCTCTTCATTTGTTAGGTCTAGTTGGTTTTTACCTTGCTCCTTCATCTGCTGTGTGTTTCTCTGTCTTCTCATTTTGCTTAACTTACTGTGTTTGGGGTGTCCTTTTCTCAGGCTGCAAGCTTGTAGTTCCCGTTGTTTTTGGTGTCTGTCCCCAGTGGCTAAGGTTGGTTCAGTGGGTTGTGTAGGCTTCCTGGTGGAGGAGACTAGTGCCTGTGTTCTGGTGGATGTGGCTGGACCTTGTCTTTCTGGTGGGCAGGTCCACATCTGGTGGTGTGTTTTGGGATGTCTGTGACCTTATTATGATTTTAGGCAGACTCTCTGCTAATGGGTGGGGTTGTGTTCCTGTCTTGCTAGTTATTTGGCATAGGGTGTCCAGCACTGTAGCTTGCTGGTCATTGAGTGCAGCTGGGTCTTGGCGTTGAGATGGAGATGTCTGGGAGATTTTCACCGTTTGATATTATGTGGAGCTGGGAGGTCTCTGCTGGACCAATGTCCTGAACTTGGCTCTCCCACCTCAGAGGCACAGCCCTGATGCCTGGCTGGAGCACCAAGAACCTGTCATCCACACGGAAAAAGAGAAAAAGGGAAAAAATATATATACATAGATAGATATAGATATAGATATAGATATAGATATAGATATAGATATAGATATAGATATCGTTGCTCCCTAAGTCCACCTCCTCAATTTGGGACGATTCGTTTTCTATTCAAGTATTCCACAGATGCAGGGTACTTCAAGTTGATTGTGCAGATTTAATCCGCCACTCCTGAGGCAGCTGGGAGAGATTTCCCTTTCTCTTCTTTGTTCGCACAGCCCCTGGCTTTCGGATTTGGAGTTGGCCCTGCCTCTGAGTCTCCTGAGGGCATCTATTCTTCACTCAGACAGGACGGGGTTAAAGTAGCAGCTGATTAGGTGGTTCCGGCTCACTCATGCCAGGGGGAGGGAGGGATAGGGATGTGGGGCGAGCCTGCAGTGGCAGAGGCCAGCGTGATGTTGCACCAGCCTGAGGTGCACCGTGCGTTCTCCTGGGGAAGTTGTCCCTGGATCCCGGGACCCTGGCCATGGCGGGCTGCACAGGCTCCTTGGAGGGGAGGTGTGGATAGTGACCTGTGCTTGCACACAGGCTTCTTGGTGGCGGCAGCAGCAGCCTTAGCATCTCATGCTGTCTCTGGGGTCCGCGCTGATAGCTGTGGCTCGCACCCGTCTCTGGAGCTTCTTTAAGTGGCTCTCTTAATCCCCTCTCCTCACGCACCAGGAAACAAAGAGGCAAGAAAAAGTCTCTTGCCTCTTTGGCAGCTCCAGACCTTTTCCCGGACTCCCTCCCGGCTAGCTGTGGCGCACTAACCCCTTCAGGCTGTGTTCATGCCGCCAACCCCAGTCCTCTCCCTGGGATCTGACTGAAGCCCCAGCCTCAGCTCCCAGCCCCCGCCTGCCCCGGAGGGTGAGTAGACAAGCCTCTCGGGCTGGTGAGTGCTGGTTGGCACTGGTCCTCTGTGCGGGAATCTCTCCGCTTTGCCCTCCGTACCACTGTTGCTGTGCTCTCCTCCGCGGCTCCGAAGCTTCCCCCTTCCGCCACCCGCAATCTCCTCCCGTGAAGGGGCTTCTAGTGTGTGGAAACCTTTCCTCCTTCACGGCTCCCTCCCACTGGTGCAGGTCCTGTGCCTATTCTTTTGTCTCTGTTTATTCTTTTTTCTTTTGCCCTACCCAAGTACGTGGGGAGTTTCTTGCTTTTTGGGAGGTCTGAGGTCTTCTGCCAGCGTTCAGTAGGCGTTCTGTAGGAGGTGTTCCACATGTAGATGTATTTCTGATGTATTTGTGAGGAGGAAGGTGATCTCCACGTCTTACTCTTCCACCATCTTCAAGCTCCTCTCTATATCTATTTTTGAATACTAGTTTTAATTCCATATACTTTGGTGCTGTATCTGAAGATTGAGTTTAATGTGTTAAGGCTCATATTCTTATGTTTTCTTTCATGAGTTTTCATTAAAAATAATTCATAACTCAGTACCCTGATTTGGTCCATGTAAGGGTTAAAATATGACAATTCTGTCAGAATTATAACATTTTATATGGGTATGAAATTAGGATTTATTCAAACTATTGAAATTAATAAAAGTATACATTCTCTGAAACATTTTTTTCAACTTTTTAACTATTTTATTAAGATACTTTCATGTAATTTTAAACTTTTGATTTAGGGTATAGTGATTTGCATTTTGTAAATTAAGTACTGACAAGCACTGTCTTGTAGAAACATGATTCTTTTCCTTCAGTAAAAAAATGTATGCCCTGCTATATTTAAAATGGATAACCAACAAAGACCTACCATATAGCACAAGGAACTCTGCTCAATGTTATGTGGCAGCCTGGATGTGAGGGAAGTTTGGGGGAGAATGGACACATGTATATGTATGGCTGAATCCCTTTGCTGTGCACCCGAAGCTATCACATCATTGTTAATTGTCTGTACTCCAATATAAAATAGTTTAAAAAAAGTAAAAAAAAATTCTTCTGAAAACCTACAAATCAAAATACTGTTATGTCAAACAAGGCTTATATTCTACTGAACAGTTTTACATTTGGAAAATAGCTGACCTAAAGACCCTGTTTTGAACCTATATTGCTCCTTCCTTAGTGGCTCTTCATCCTTTCGGTCTGCTTCTAAACTTTAGAAAAATGTTATGCTTAAATTAGAGAGAGAAAAAATAGCTCATTTTAGAGAGAGGTTTTCTGTAACACTTGTATGTGTATTGATAGGACCATAGTAAAGGAAAAAAAGAGAAGAAATGTTTTCTAAAATGGGATGATTTTAATGAAACTGCTCTCTGTACAACAGTATCAGGTATTTTACTTGAATGAAGTTGTTAAACAAGATCTCTGTTTACATATACTGTTGTGCAGTTATCAACCCAATCAAAAACTCACTCATTGTTTTTTAATTCAAAAGTGATTGGCAAATGCTGAGAAGTCACCTTATCTCACTAAAACACAGGTACCAACTCAGAGTAAATATTTTGGTAAACAATTATTCTGTCCTTGCATATTCAGCAGTGTGCTAAATTATACATAATCTTGCATAAGTAATAAGTGAAGGTAGCTTAAATTCAGTTGTTTTTTTTAACCTGACCTATTTCTTTCAGTGCTGTTAGCTGCTTAAATCATGTATGAGCTTTCTGTAAGGCTTCAATGAGTAGTTTGGGTGGAGAAACTTCAGTAATAAATTTCAGGAGAAGACAAGTTTTTTGACAGGTATAATGCAACACATACAGAGTCTGGAACTCACACTCTGGGAATTTAGAGCAATCCTTGCAAAGCAGCTTTTCTCTGTTACATTAATAGAGAAAATGAAGTATGAAAGTCCTCAGGAATTACTGCTAGGTGTAATTTAAATAATTTACCAGAAGACAGTTCAGCACATGCATAGAACAGGGGCATACAGAGTTTGCCATAAGCAGTTTATAAATAAACTATATTCCGCTGAAGCAAGTCAGGCATAAATTATAACTCTTCCTTCTTTGGCTGTACCCTGTTCCTCATTGTAATAGTTATTTTTTAAAAATTCTGAGTTATGACCTTCTCCTGGAAATCACTGACATGCCTGCCTTATACCTTGCTTATGAGCATCCTTGTGGTTAATAGTTTGGTGGCTATGAGATCAAAGTAAAATTGCTATTGTTGGAAATAAAGAAAAAATGCATTACATATCTGTAAACAGAATTCTGGAAGAATTCCTTAGCCTGGTTGGAGGTTGGGGAGAAATGTGGCCAAAGACCCTCAAGGAGATACAGCCCATTTTATGAAAGCTTTACACCTTATATATAGAGAAAAAAGGGTATAATTTCTGTTTCTTGCCTCAAGTATTGTGCCTTGAATTATCAGGCCAAAGTAAAAATACCAAAAGGAAGTGCATAATAAAGACTCAAAATTATGCAGAAATTATTTGTAAAATATGCATGTGGAGGTTAAAAATCTTCTATTCCGTAGAGCCTTGAGTTAATAAAGAGCAGATGGGCTAGAATGGCAATCAAGGTTTCCCTAAAATATACTGTTAGTGTTTTGGAAAGAGACTTTGTAAAAGGTAGGGGATCTGGAGTGCTTACTCCACTCCTAAAAATCAAATTGTAAACCAGCATTCTGTAACTTTTACTTTCACTTAGCTTTCCTCTGCTAGAGAAAATAGACTCCTTTGAAAAAATAATACAGATTAAAGAGTGAACCGTAAGAGTGATGTTACATAAAAAACACAGAAAGATAATGTTCATTCTCATAAGTGCTCTTTTAAATATATATGAATCACTTCATAGGTTGCCCTTTGGGGTAATATCCACTGTGGCGCCTCAGTTCTCCATACTCCATATACCTGCATATATGCGTGTACTCATTTTACATATATATATATATGATTATATGTACATATTTATGGGTTATATTTGTATATTTATGTATATATGAGTTAGAACTTATTATATATCTAATTATATGTATATATTAATATATGTATGTATATTTGTCAGAGTTAAAATTTTGTTAGGAATGCATGCTCTAAATACAGGTATTATAACTAGAACCCTACAGGGGATAGTAGGGAGCATAAAAGAAAATGTTGCAATGATTATGCTTTTATTTTCAGAATCAATTTTTTAATGTTGACCTCATAACTTGAAAACACCTGTTAACAAAGGAAATTCTCCTCTGAGCCTTGATCTGCAACATGGAATGGAAATACACTTATATTTGCCTGTGTATTTAATGGAGAAGAAATACTTGATGTAGTTGCCATTCAGACTTGCAGATCTGGGCTCTGATTTATTTACATGACCATATGTGATATTAAGGGTCTTCATTGGGATATATTGCTTGTGGTGATGGGATTACATTGAGAAACTTGACCCAAGTTATGAGATGAGTAAGTTCTGAGAATGTAATGTGCAGTATGGTGACTATAGTTAATAATTCTGTATCATATATTTAAAATTTGTTGAGAGTAGATCTTAAGTGTTATCAAAAAATGAAAATAAAAAGTAACTATGCAAGGTGATAAATGCATTAATTAACTTGACTGTGGTACTCATTTCACAATAAATACATACATCAACTCATCATGTTGTAAACTTTAAATATGTTACATTTTTGTCAACTATACCTCAGTAAAGCCAGGGAAAAAAAGGAAAGCTTGGCACAGAATCCTAAAATCGGCAACCTGGTTAATATGGGGTAGAACCTGTAATTTCAACTCAGTATTGTAAGTAACTAAATTAAACAGCCGCAGTAGGTATGTAAGCTACAGGAAAATTCAGAAAGTTGTATAAAACTCCCTAAAGCGTATTTGGATTTGTACTTGCCCGAATACAGGAAGAAATGAAGAAATTCTAATATATTTCTGCCCTTGATAAGCAATCAGTATCAACATGTGTAAAATTATAACTGGAGATTATTGCTAAAATATTTGTGATTTTCTGTGTGTATCATTCGCACAAGGTGAGTACTTTCATATATAACTATTGTAGATGCTAGTCTCACAATGTAGTTGGAGGGATGTTGAAAGTCTCTCTGCATTTGTTTGGGTAAAGGTATTTTTAAAAGTCTGAGACAATACTGTTCTAACATCCAAAGGGAATAACATAGGAAATTCTGTGAAAAATAAATGCTATAATAACCATTTACATATGCTAATTTCATATTTATGTGAGATTAAAGTTTGATTCTATGGGTGTGAAATTTATGTACAGTACTTGTTGATGAGATGTGGTTGGCAAGGTTGGGCAGGGAGAAGGGAGTTAGTGGTACCTTGTGCTGCTGAGGAAGGGGATCCCCCACTGGACCCCCAGAGGGAATCCTGAAAAATAGGAGATATTAACATGCCCTGTAGCTACTGAAAGTTGGGAGTATATATCCAAGATAACGAAAGTAGTGCCACAAGGAATATAAGAAATTCACAGCTTCACGTTTTGGCTTTGGCCAGTCTGAGGTTGGCACAGACAAATTCAACTTCCTATCATTTTATTTAGCCATTTATAAATCTGTAATCAAAACCCATATTAATAATAGAAGCCTTCTTGTTGATAGATTTGACACGTATGAAAATCTAAGCCATTTATTACTGTAATAGAATTCATCCTTCCAACATAGCTTTTTCATCAGTGATTGTTTCCATGTTAACATGTTGAACATGTTACTCTAATGGAAAGTTTGGCAGCTCCTCTCATATTGCTATATGAAAGAAATAGTCTGTTAGAGAAATAAATCAGGTTAACCAATGTGCAAAGATCCATTTTAACCTACTGTGGGCCCACCTAGTGTAAGATATGCATGTGTGTATGTTTTGGGTGTGTAGAGGGGATGGTGTGTGTATGACATCTGGCGTTTTTGATAGTTGTCTATGTAGTCTGCTATGATGGAAGTGCTCACATAACTGGATTCTCAGCATTGCTATTGCTGGGTTTTCTGCATGCAGATATTTTCCTAATATCTTCTCCTATTCTGGCTCTGCAGTGAAGCTCAAGAAATTCACTGTGGTTGAGCAGAAGTAAGGAAAAAATCTGTTTCATGATTCCCATGTAAATGTCTTTGAATAGATCTATATAATATCAATCCAATCAAATGCAAGCATTTAATAAATAGGATTTTGTAAGTTTTAAAGAAACTCAGAGTCAGGATATATGGTTTTAGTCTCATTTTTGTCTCCATTATAGGCTCCAAGAACTCTGCTTAATGTTAACTATTTTAACTTAATCAGTACATCTTAAAAGCAAAACAGGAGAACAAAACAAACAAACAAAACCATAAATGAATACCAGTCTCACACAATACTGTTTTTCTTTGGAATGTAGAATGTCACATTATAGAGACTGAATAAATGCAGAGTAAATAAGTTCTTTTCTATCCAGTTTTAGTATAGCCTATCCCTGAATAATGAGCTAAGGCATCAAGCATGTTCTCGTATTCATGCAAACTTTCTGCAACTGAATTTTAGTTTAATTACAGAAATGTTGGTAGAAAAAAATATTTTATATATTTTCATTCATTCATTTTTTAAGTCAAGGAATTTTTACCCAGGGAACTATGTGGTAGATATAGTGTACTACTTACTGAGAATCCATGATATACCACAAGAAAGTGTGCTGAAGTTGTTTTAATTACTTATGATCTGGAGCTAATCATCAGTAGAAAAATTATAATGTAACTTATATGAGCATGAAAACTAGCACTGGATTTACCTTTGGAAAATTTTCCTTTATAAGGTTCTTCTTTTCATGCATATTTTAAAAGGAAGTTCTAAGTCTCCAAGCACTTCTAGAGTTAAATGCAACTTGTGACATATGCGGTTTATTAATAAGAAGTGTTTCTTTGATCTATAATTGGAACTACTATAGAAATATTATTATAATTTTCTCTTTTTTGTTCCAATTTCTGCTTGAATTATCTGTGAACAGTAAAAATATATCATCATTTGAACTCTTTTAAGCAATGATATTCTTCAGAAAAGCATATATTTCTTATTGAATTGAAACTTCAGTAGATTAAGTAATGTTAACATGAAATTTATTCTTAATATGCAATAAATAGGTTGTAGACCTGATAAAAACAGTTTAGTTAAAAGAATTCCATTAGCATCATTACAATGATAGAGAAAATAATGTGCAAAATAGAGTCACTGTCATGATCCTGACCTTGTGATACAAATTAAAATAAAGAAAAGTGTCATATTTTTCCATGGTTCAACTTGGGTTCACCTAGTAGAACTCTGACAAAAGCAAATGTTTTGTCACTTAGTCTGTTGCCAAGAACATTTAGTGCATAATTAATGCTAATCCACTCTTTAATATGTGTATATGAATGAACACAAAGTTGCTGCTGGTGCCACAGAAACAATATCATGTTCAGTGTGAAGAGAGCAGCACAATATCTACTAAAATAATAAGCTGTGGAAACGATATTGGAAGGTGTCAGAAGCACAATAAACATGATTAGAGTGGATGAGGAGAAAAGATCGAAATTTAGCACCATCAGGATTTTCCTCTTAAAAAAGAAAAGCAATTCCTTCATGGATTTTTCATGTCTCCTCTTGCCAGGTTATCTATAAATATCATGGAATATGCAGGCCATTGCTTAGCTTACATCTCTGTCTTGTATAATTGACCCTCAAGATTTGGCATTCTCTAGAGTAATGATTGTTAGAGTAATGCTTATTATTTTACTCTGCACACAAATCATCTGGGGAATATGTTAATATGCAGTTTCTGATTCAACAGACCTGGGGTGGGACCTGAGATTTTGTATTTCACACTAGTTCCCAGGAGATGCCCTTGTTTCTCATCCATGGACCACACATGAATGACAAGGCCTAGGGAATCATCCTTGGGCTTCTTCCCAGTAGATACTATCTTCCTGGCCACTTAATCCACTACCATGAATTTAAATATATCCTGTATGTTCATGATTTGGTATTCTTTATGTCCAGTCTCAACTCTTCTAATCTTCAAAATCTTCATTTAACATATTAAAAACTAAACTCATTACTGTCACCCTCAAACCCAATCTTCCTGCTTCATGCCCTATCACATTAATGATACCATCATTCCTCAACTTGACTAAAATGGTCATATTATACCCATTTTACAGATATGGCTTTGAAAGTTAGGTAATATGTAAATGACTCCACTAGTAAGTAAGAGTCAAAATTTGAGTACATGTTATCTGATTTGAAAGTCTGTATTCATTCAAATATTTGATTACCTCTTTTTAAAGTAAACTTCCCCTAATGGAGTTCAAAATTAACTAGATTTTATGGCAACTCTTTACTATGAAGAATCTTAAAGGTTAAAAAAATAATAATAAAATAAAATAAAATAGCCTTCCCCTTCTTTACCTACTGATAAGCTCATACTCAATCATAAAATGTATTTTTCTGTGTAACCTTTTTCAGTTTTCAGGGCAATGTAATATCTTCTTTCTTCTATGATTCCACAGCAGTTTGGCATCCATTCCCACCAAGGAACACATCACATTGCATACCAATTGTTCGCTGAGGTGTCTGTCCTCACACCCTGGGGTATAAGCTCCTGGAAGTTAAGAACTATGTCTTATTTATGTGTTAATTTTTTTAAATTAGAATAAAAAAGAAAGGAATACATGATCGTTTGAAAAATTAATCAAATGCTATAAAAACATATGTAAAAAAAAAAGATTTGTCTTGCAAATACTCTCTCCAAATCCCACTTCCCTGAATTTAGGTAATCATTGTTGTAAATCTCGTATGCAATTCTTGAAAACATTATGTATGCATATCTATCCATATACCACTTATAATCTTCCCATCTGCATAGCTATAGGCATATATATACATATATATATGGTCATATTGTACAAATTATTCTGTAACTTTTATTTCCATTAGCAACATATTTGGGCAACTTTCCATATCTTTATATATAGATGTAACATTTTTAGTGAATATATAGTAACTCATGATACAGTTATAATATTTTATTGAAGTATAGTTTATTTACAATGTTGTGTTAGTTTCTGGTGTATGGTGAAGTGATTCAGTTATATATATATAAAGAATATATATACATATATTCTTTTTCATATTCCTTTCCACTGTGGTTTATTACAAGATATTGAATATAGTTCCTTGTGCTATATAGTAGGACCTCATTATTCATTTTATATACAGTAGTTTGTATCTGCTAATTCCAAACTCCTAATTTATCCCTTCCCCTTTTCCCCTTTGGTATAAGTTTCTAAGTCTGTACATCTCTTTCTGTTTTGTAAATAAGTTCATTTGTATCATATTTTAGATTCTACATATAAGTGATTTCATATATTTGTCTTTGTCTGACTCACTTCATTTACTGTGATAATCTCTAGGTCTATTCATGTTGCTGTAAATGACATTATTTCATTCTTTTTATGGCTGAGTAGTATTCCATTGTGTGTGTGTGTGTAAATAAATAAATATATATATATATACACACACACACACATACACATACCACATCTTCTTTATCCATTCATCTGTTGATGGACATTTAGGTTGCTTCCATGTCTCGGCTATTGTAAATAGCTTTGCTATGAACATTGGAGTGCATGCATCTTTTTGAATTAGAGTTTTCTCCTCATATATGCCTAGGAGTGGGATTGCTGGATCATATAGCAACTCTATTTTTAGTTTGTTATGGAACCTCCATACTGTTCTCCACAGTGGCTGCACCAGATTACATTCCCACCAGCAGAGTAGGAAGGTCCTCTTTTCTCCACACCCTTTCCAGCATTTATTATTTGTAGACTTAAAAAAAATATTAAATTTATTTATATATTTATTTTTGGCTGCGTTGGGTCTTTGTTGCTGTGCGCGGGCTGTCTCTGGTTGCGGTGAGCAGGGGCCACTCTTTGTTGCAGTGCACAGGCTTCTCACTGCAGTGGCTTCTCTTGTTGTGGAGCACAGGCTCCAGGCACGTGGGATTCAGTAGTTGTGGTATGTGGGCTCAGTAGTTGTGGTTCATGGGCTCTAGAGTGCAGGCTCAGTAGTTGTGGTGCACGGGCTTAGTTGCTCCATGGCATGTGGGATCTTCCCGGACCAGGGATTGAACCTGTGTCCCATGCATTGGCAGGCAGATTCTTAACGACCACTCCACCAGGGAAGTCTCTATAGACTTTTTAATGATGGCCATTCTTATCTGTACAAAGTGATACCTCATTGTAGTTTTTATTTGCATTTCTCTAATAATTTGCGATGTTGAGCATCTTTTCATATGCCTATTTTCCATCTGTATGTCTTCTTTGGAGAAATTTCTATTTAGGTCTCTGTCCATTTTTTTGATTGGGTTGCTTGTTTTTTTGTTACTGATTTGTATGAACTGTTTGTATATTTTGGAAATTAAGCCCTTGTCAGTCACACTATAATTTTTAAATATTCACATATATATGGAGAATTTAAAGTTTTCAAAATTTCGCTATTACATATAAAGTTGGAAAAACATGTTTCATATTTGTTTTTGTTCATGTTCAAGTTTTTCTGCATGATAGATATCTAGACTTGAAATCACTGATTCAAAATATGTATGCTTTTGGTAGGTACAGCCAAATTACCTGCTAAGTAAACTATACCACTGCATTCTGCCATGAATAGAATGACCGTGATTTTTTCCTAAGAAAGAGACTTTTCCCTCACCTGCACTAGGTCTTATCAAACTATTAATTTATGCCAGCAACATGATTGAGAAAAAAATCTTATATTTATTTTCATTTCCCTGATTACTTGTGATCTTAGTATTTCTTGGAAGTATTTTTGCTGTTTGAATTTTTTCTCTATGGTGACCATTATTATTACCATTTGTTCATTTTTTCTAATGATTTTTTATGTTCTTAATGATTTTCAGAAGTTCTTCATACATTTAAGAATTAATACATGTTATTTAATATATTACAGATTTCTTCTCTCTTGCCTTTAAATTTATTTGAAATATATTTAAATGAAATCCAGATTTCACATTTTCTTGTTAACTTCATGATTTGTTGTTTTATTGTTTACTTATTTCTACTTATTTTAACCTCTTTGTTTCTTCTTTATGTCATTTATTATGTTACTCTATGTACAGTAAGACCCATCATATTAAAGTATATAGTTACATGAGTTTGAATAAACATATATAGTTGCATAACCATCACCACAATGGAGTTAAAGAAAAACTTGTCACCACAAAAAGTAAAACTATTCTCCTCTGTAGGTGATCATCAGCCCCATGTTTTCATTTAGCCTAATAATTTTGAAATTCACCCATGTTGTGCATGTATCAGCAGTTTTTTCTTTTTATTGTTGAATAGTATTCTGTTTTAAAAATGAGCCACACATTTTTTATTTCCTTTTTAATCCATTCACCAGGTGATGGACATTTGTGTTGTTTCCAGGTGTTGGTAATGATGAATAAAGTATAAACATTCATGTAGAGGTCTTTGTGTGTAAATATGTTTTCTTTTCTTAATATCTTTATTGGAGTGTAATTGCTTTACAATGGTGTGTTAGTTTCTGCTTTATAACAAAGAGAATCAGCTATATGAATACATATATCCCCATATCTCCTCCCTCTTGCTTTTCCCTCCCATCCTCCCTATCCCACCCCTCTAGGTGGTCACAAAGCACCGAGCTGATCTCCCTGTGCTATGTGGCTGCTTCCACTAGCTCTCTGTTTTACATTTGGTAGTGTATATATGTCCATGCCACTCTCTCACTTCATCCCAGCTTACCCTTCACCCTCCCCGTATCCTCAAGCCCATTCTCTACGTCTGCATTTTTATTCCTGTCGTGCTCCTAGGTTCTTCAGAAACTTTTTTTTTATTCCATATATGTGAGTTAGCATACGGTATTTGTTTTTCTCTTTCTAACTTACTTCACTCTGTATGACAGACTCCAGGTCCATCCACCTCACTACAAACAACTCAATTCATTTCTTTTTACGGCTGAGTAATATTCCATTGTATTTATGTGCCACATCTTCTTTATCCATTCATCTGTCAATGGACCCTTAGGTTGCTTCCATTTCCTGGCTATTGTAAGCAGAGCTGCAATGAACATTGTGGTACATGACTCTTTCTCAATTATGGTTTTCTCACGGTATATGCCCAGTAGTGGGATTGCGTGTTCATATGGTAGTTCTATTTTTAGTTTTTTAAGGAACCTCCATACTGTTCTCCATAGTGGCTGTATCAATTTACATTCCCACCAATAGTGCAGGAGAGTTCCCTTTTCTCCACACCTTCTCCAGCATTTATTTTTTGTAGATATTTTTATGATGGCCATTCTGACCAGTGTGAGGTGATACCTCATTGTAGTTTTGATTTGCATTTCTCTAATGATTAGTGATGTTGAGCATTCTTTCATGTGTTTGTTGGCAATCTGTATATCTTCTTTGGAGAAATGTCTGTTTAAGTCTTCTGCCCATTTTTGGATTGGCTTGTTTGTATTTTTGATATTGAGCTGCATAAGCTGCTTGTAAATTTTGGAGATTAATCCTTTGTCAGTTGCTTCATTTGCAAATATTTTCTCCCATTCTGAGAGTTGTCTTTTTGTCTTGTTTATGGTTTCCTTTGCTGTGCAAAAGCTTTTAAGTTTCATTAGGTCCCATTTGTTTATTTTTGTTTTTATTTCCATTTCTCTAGGAGGTGGGACAAAAAGGATCTTGCTGTGATTTATGTCATAGAGTGTTCTGTGTATGTTTTCCTCTAAGGGTTTTATAGTGTCTGGCCTTACATTTAGGTCTTTAATCCATTTTGAGTTTATTTTTGTGTATGGTGTTACGGAGTGTTCTAATTTCATTCTTTAACGTCTAGCTATCCAGTTTTCCCAGCATCACTTATTGAAGAGGCTGTCTTTTCTCCATTGTATATTCTTACCTTCTTTATGAAAAATAAGGTGAGGATATGTTTGTGGGTATATCTCTGTGCTTTCTATCCTGTTCCATTGATCTATATTTCTGTTTTGGTGCCAATACCATACTGTCTTGATTACTGTAACTTTGTAGTATAGTCTGAAATCCAGGAGTCTGATTCCTCCAGCTCCATTTTTCTTTCTCAAGATTGCTTTGGCTATTCGGGGCCTTTTGTGTTTCCATACAAATTCTGAAATTTTTTGTTCTAGTTCCATGAAAAACTCCATTGGTAGTTTGATAGGGATTGCTTTGAATGTGTAGATTGCTTTTGGTAGTATAGTCATTTTCACAATGTTGATTCTTCCAATTCAAGAACATGGTATATCTCTCCATCTATTTGTATCATCTTTAATTTCTTTTATCAGTGTCTTTTTTTTTGTGGTACGTGGGCCTCTCACTGTTGTGGCCTCTCCTGTTGCGGAGCACAGGCTCCGGATGCACAGGCTCAGTGGCCATGGCTCACGGGCCCAGCTGCTCCGCAGCATGTGGGATCTTCCTGGACCGGGGCACGAACCCGCGTCCCCTGCATCAGGAGGCGGACTCTCAACCACTGTGCCACCAGGGAAGCCCTTATCAGTGTCTTATAGTTTTCACCATACAGGTCTTTTGTCTCCTTAGGTAGGTTTATTCCCAGGTATTTTATTCTTTTTGTTGCAGTGGTAAATGGGAGTGTTTCCTTAATTTCTCTTTCAGATTTTTCATCATTAGTGTATAGGAATTCAAGAGATTTCTGTGCATTAATTTTTTATCCTGCTACTTTACCAAATTCATTCATTATTTCTAGTAGTTTTCTGGTAGTATCTTAAGGATTCTGTATGTATGGAATCATGTCATCTGCAAACAGTGACAGCTTTACTTCTTTTCCAGCTTGGATTCCTTTTATTTCTTTTACTTCTCTGATTGCTGTGGCTAAAACTTCCAAAGGTATGTTGAATAATAGTTGAGAGAGTGGACAACCATGTCTTGTTCATAATCTTGGAGGAAATGGTTTCAGTTTTTCACCATTAGGAATGATGATGGCTGTGGGTTTGTCATATATGTCCTTTATTATGTTGAGGTAAGTTCCCTCTATAGCTACTTTCTGGATGGTGTTGAATTTTGTCAAAAGCTTTTTATGCAACTATTGAGATGATCATATGGTTTTTCTCCTTCAATTTGTTAATATGGTTTATCACTTTGATTGATTTGCATACCTCAAAGGATCCTTGCATTCCTGGGATAAACCCCACTTGATCATGGTATATGATCCTTTTAATGTGCTGTTGGATTTTGTTTGCTAGTATTTGTTGAGGATTTTTGCATGTATGTTCATCAGTGATATTGGCCTGTAGTTTTCTTTCTTTCTGACATCTTTTTCTGGTTTTGGTATCAGGGTGATGGTGGCCTCGTAGAATGAGTTTGGGAGTGTTCCTCCCTCTGCTATAATTTACAAGAGTTTGAGGATAGGTGTTTGGTCTTCTCTAACTGTTTGATAGAATTTGCCTATGAAGCCATCTGGTCCTGCGCTTTTGTTTGTTGGATGATTTTTACTCACAGTCTCAATTTCAGTGCTTGTGATTGGACTTCTTATATTTTCTTTTTCTTCCTGGTTTAGTCTCAGAAGGTTGTGCTTTTCTAAGAATTTGTCCATTTCTTCCAGGTTGTCCATATTATTGGCATATAGTTGCTTGTAGTAATCCCTCATGATTCTTTGTATTTTTGCAGTGTCCGTTGTTACTTCTTCTTTTTCATTTCTAATTCTATTGCTTTGAGTCTTCTCCCTTTTTTTCTTGTTGAGTCTGGCTAATGATTTATCAATTTTGCTTATCTTCTCAAATATCCAACTTTTAGTTTTATTGATCTTTGCTCTTGTTTCCTTCATTTGTTTTTCATTTATTTCTGATCTGATCTTTATGATTTCTTTCCTTCTGCTAGCTTTGGATTTTTTTTTTTTGTTCTTCTTTCTCTGATTGCTTTAGGTGTAAGTTTCGGTTGTTTATTTGACATGTTTCTTCTTTCTTGAAGTAGGATTGTATTGCTATAAACTTCCCTCTTAGAACTTCTTATGCTGTATCCCATAGGTTTTGGGTCATCGTGTTTTTATTGTCATTTGTTTCTAGGTATTTTTTGATATCCTCTTTGATTTCTGCAGTGATGTCTTGGTTATTTTGTAGTGTATTGTTTAGCCTCCATGTGTTTGTATTTTTTACCAATTTTTTCCTGTAATTGATATCTAGTCTCATAGCATTGTGGTCAGAAAAGATATTTGATATGATTTCAATTTTCTTAAATTTATCAGGGCTTAATTTGTGACCCAAGATATGGTCTGTCCTGGAGAATGTTCCATGAGCACTTGAGAAGAAAGTGTATTCTGTTGTTTTTGGATGGAATATCCTATAAATATCAATTAAGTCCATCTTGTTTAATGTATCATTTAAAGCTTGTGTTTCATTATTTATTTTCACTTTGGATGATCTGTCCATAGGTGAAAGTGGAGTGTTAAAGTCCCCTACTATGATTGTGTTACTGTTCATTTCCCCTTTTATGGCTGTTAGCATTTGCCTTATGTATTGAGGTGCTCCTATGTTGGGTGCATAAGTATTTACAATTATTATATCTTCTTCTTGGATTGATCCCTTGATCACTATGTAGTGTCCTTCTTTGTCTCTTGTAATAGTCTTTATTTTAATATCTATTTTGTCTGATATGAGAAGTGCTACTCCAGCTTTCTTTTGATTTCCATTTGCATGAAATATCTTTTTCCATCTCCACTTTCAGTCTGTTTGTGTCCCTAAGTCTGAATTGGGCCTCTTGTAGACAGCATATATACACGTCTTGTTTTTGTATCCATACAGCCAGTCTGTGTCTTTTGGTTGGAGTATTTAATCAATTTAAATTCAAGGTAGTTATCAATATGTATGTTTCTATTACCATTTTCTTAATTGTTTTTGGTTTGTTATTGTAGGTCTTTTCCTTCTCTTGTGTTTCCTGCATAGAGAAGTTCCTTTAGCATTAGTTGTAAATCTGGTTTGGTGGTGCTGAATTCCCTTAGCTTTTGCTTTTTTGTAAAACTTTTAATTTCTCTATTGAATCTGAATGACATTTTGCTGGGTAGAGTAACCTTGATTGTAGGTTTTTCCCTTTCCTCACTTTAAATATGTCCTGCCACTCCCTTCTGGCTTGCAGAGTTTTTGCTGAAATATAAGCTGTTAACATTATGGGGATTCCCTTGTATGTTAATTGTTGTTTTTCTCTTGCTGCTTTTAATATTTTTTCTTTGTATTTAATTTTTGATAGTTTGATTAATATATGTCTTGGTGTGTTTCTCCTTGGATTTATTTTATATGTGACTCTCTGTGTTTCCTGGACTTGATTGACTATTTTCTTTTCCATATTAAGGAAGTTTTCAACTACAATCTTTTCAAATATTTTCTGTCCCTTTCCTTTTCTCTTCTTCTTCTCGGACACATATAATTCGAATATTGGTGCATTTATTGTTTTCCTAGAGGTCTCTGAGACTGTTCTCAATTCTTTTCATTCTTTTTTCTTTATTCTGCTCTTCAGTATTTATTTCCACTCTTTTATATTCCAGGTCTCTTATCCGTTCTTCTGCCTCACTTTTTCTGCTATTGATTACTTCTAGAGAAGTTTTAATTTCTTTTATTGTATTGTTCATCATTGTTTGTTTGATCTTTAGTTCTTCTAGGTCCTTGTTAAACGTTTCTTAATTTTCTACATTCTTTTTTTTCCCATATACAACACCACTTGTATTCCTACATACTGAAAAATTAGAAAATGAAAATTTTAAATACCATTATATTTATATACTGGCATCAAAATCATGAAATACTTAAGGATAAATTCAACAAAGTATTTGCAAAACCTATTCACTGAAAAGTATAAAAAATTGGTGAGTGAAATTAAAGATTAAAGAAAAATATCTTGTTCATGGATTGAAAGACTCAATATTGTTAAGATGTTAGTTCTCCCCAATTAATAGATGCAATGCCAATCCCAATCAAAATCCCAGCTAGCTATTTTGTAGAACTTGCCACGCAGATCCTAAAATGTATTGGGCTGGCCAAAAAGTTCCCTTGGTTTTTAACTAAAAATAAAAGACACATTTTTCATTTTCACCAAGAACTTTATTGAACCATGTAGTCACCATTTTGTTCCACTACCTTCTGCCATTTTTCAGGCAACTTCATAATTCCATCTTTCCAAAACTTTTTATCTTTTTGAGCAAAGAACTGTTCCAGGTGCCTTTACAGTCTTCCATGGAATGGAAAGTTTTTCCATTAAAAGAATTTTGTGAAGACCGAAATAAATGGAAATCTGAAGGTGCAATGTCTGATGAATACTACGGATGAATCAGAACTTCCCAGCCAAGCTGTAACAGTTTTTGCCTGGTCATCAAAGAAACATGCAGTCTTGTGTTATTCTGATGGAAGATTATGCATTTTCTGTTGACTAATTCTGGATGCTTTTCGTCGAGTGCTGCTTTCACTTGGTCTAATTGGGAGCAGTAGTTGTTGGAATTCATCGTTTGGTTTTCTGGAAGGAGCTCATAATAGAGGACTCCCTTCCAATCCCACCACATACACAACATCACCTTCTTCAGATGAAGACTGGCCTTTGGTGTGGTTGGTGGTGGTTCATTTCACTTCCCCCACGGTCTCTTCCATTCCACGTTATTGTACAGTATCCACTTTTTATCACCTGTCACAATTTGTTTTAAAAATGGAATGTTTTCATTACATTGAAATAGAGAATAACATGTGGAAATACGGTCAAGCAGGTTTTTTTCGCTTAACTTACATGGAACCCAAACATCAAAGTGATGAACATGACCAAGCTGGTGCAAATGATTTCCAACGCTTGATTTGGATACTTTGAATATGTTGACTATCTCCCGTGTGGTATAACGTTGATTGTTCTCAATTAAAGTCTCTATTTGATCATTATCCACTTCAACTGGTCTACCCGACCTTGGAGCACTGTCCAGCGAGAAATATCCAGCACAAAACTTCGCAAACCACTTTTGACATGTTCAGTCAGTCACAGCACATTCTCCATAAGCAGCACAAATCTTGTTTTTTGCATTTCAGTTGTGTTCTTATCTTTCTTGAAATAAATAAAGCATAATATGCCAAAAATGTTGCTTCTTTTTTCCATATTCGATATTAAAATGGAAACACAAAAATTCACCAATTTTGATGTTTTTTTTTAAATGCACGCTTATTTGACAGCTGTCACAATACAATCTAACAAAATTGTTTCAAATGAAGTTAAAGACAACTAAGGGCAAAAAACCAAACAAACTTTTCGGCCAACCCAATATAAGGAAATGCAGAGGACATACTGTAGCCAAAATAATTTTTTTGTTGGTTTTTGTTTTGTTTTTTTACATCTTTATTGGAGTATAATTGCTTTACAATTGTGTGTTAGTTTCTGCTTTATAACAAAGTGAATCAGTTACACATATACATATGTTCCCATATCTCTTCCCTCTTGCATCTCCCTCCCTCCCACCCTCCCTATCCCACCCCTATAGGTGGTCACAAAGCACCGAGCTGATCTCCCTGTGCTATGTGGCTGCTTCCCACTAGCTATCTATTTTACATTTGTTAGTTTATATATGTCCATGCCACTCTCTCACTTTGTCACAGCTTACCCTTCCCCCTCCCCATATCCTCAAGCCCATTCTTTAGTAGGTCTGTGTCTTTATTCCCATCTTACCCCTAGATTCTTCATGACATTTTTTCCCTTAGATTCCATATATATGTGTTAGAATATGGTATTTGTCTTTCTTTCAGACTTACTTCACTCTGTATGACAGACTCTAGGTCCATCCACCTCACTACAGATAACTCAGTTTCGTTTCTTTTTATGGCTCAGTAATATTCCATTGTATATATGTGCCACATCTTCTTTATCCATTCATCCAAAGATGGACACTTAGGTTGTTTCCATCTCCTGGCTATTGTAAATAGAGCTGCAATGAACATTTTGGTGCATGACTCTCTTTGAATTATGGTTTTCTCAGGGTATATGCCCAGTAGTGGGATTGCTGGGTCATGTGGTAGTTCTATTTGTAATTTTTAAAGGAACCTCCATACTGTTCTCCATAGTGGCTGTACCAATTCACATTCCCACCAACAGTGCAAGTGTGTTCCCTTTTCTCCACACCCTCTCCAGCATTTACTGTTTCTAGATTTTTTGATGATGGCCATTCTGACTGGTGTGAGAGCAGCTCATGCAACTCAATAACAAAAAAACAACCCAATCCAAAAATGGGCAGAAGACCTAAATAGACATTTCTCCAAAGAAGATATACAGATTGCCAACAAACACATGAAAGAATGCTCAACATCATTAATCATTAGAGAAATGCAAATTAAAACTACAATGAGATATCATCTCACCCCGGTCAGAATGGCCATCATCTCCATTCTATTTTCAAGATTTTGGATCATCTTGACCATCATTACTCTGAATTCTTTTTCAGGTAGACTGCCTATTTCCTCTTATTTCTTTGTCCTGGTGAGATTTTCCCTTGCTCCTTCATCTGCTGTGTGTTTCTCTGTCTTCTCATTTTGCTTAACTTACTGTGTTTGGGGTATCCTTTTCTCAGGCTGCAGGTTCTTAGTTTCCATTTTTTCTGGTGTCTGCCCCCAGTGGCTAAGGTTTGTTCAGTGGGTTGTTCAGGCTTTTTGGTGGAGATGACTAGTGCCTGTGTTCTGGTGGATGAGGCTGGATCTTGCCTTTTTGTGGGCAGGACCACGTCCAGTGGTGTGTTTTGAGGTGTCTGTGACATTATTATTTTAGGCAGAGTCTCTGCTGATGGGTGGGGTTGTGTTCCTGTCTTGCTAATTGTTTGGCATAGGGTGTTCAGCACTGTAGCTTGCTGGTCATTGAGTGGAGCTTTATCTCAGCATTGAGATGTATATCTCTGGGAGAGCTTTCACCATTTCATTTTATGTGGAGCTGGGAGGTCTCTAGTGGACCAGTGTCCTGAACTCGGGTCTCCCACGTCAGAGGCACAGGCATGACACCCAGCTGGAGCACCAAGTTGCTGTCAGCCACATGGCTCAGAAGGAAAGGGAGAAAAAAAGAAAGAAAGAAAGAAAAAAAGAAAATAAGAAAGTTATTAAAATAAAAAAATATTAAAAAATTATTAAACTAAAATAAATTAAAAGTAAAAAAATAAAAAGAAAGAAATAAAGAAGGGAGCAGCCAAACCAAAAAAAATAAATCCACCAATTACAACATGTGCTAAAAACTGTACTAAAAAGAAAAAAAAAAAAAACCAAACAGACAGAGAACCCTAGGACAAATGGTAAAAGCAAGGCTATACAGACAATATCACACAAAGAAGCATACACATACACACTCACAAAAAGAGAAAAAGAAAAAAAAGAAAAAATATATATAAAAGAAAAAAAGGATGAGAGCAACCAAATCAATAAACAAATCTACCAATGATAATAAGCTCTAAATACTAAACTAAGATAAACATAAAATAAGAAGCAAATCAGATGCAGAAAGCCAACCCCAAGTCTACAGTTGCCCTGAAAGTCCACCGCCTCAATTTGGGATGATTCTTTGTCTATTCAGGTATTCCACAGATACAGGCTACATCAAATTGATTGTGGAGATTTAATTCACTGCCCCTGAGGCTGTTGGGAGAAATTTCCCTTTCTCTTCTTTGTTCACAATTCTCCTGGGGTTTGGCTTTGGAGTTGGCCCTGCCTCTGCATGTAGGTCTCCTGAGGGCATCTATTCTTCACTCAGGATGGGGTTAAAGGAGCAGCTGATTACAGGGCTCTGGCTCACTCAGGCTTGGGGGAGAAAGGGGTATGGAATGCAGGGAGAGCCTGTGGCAGCAGCGGCCGCATGGTGTTGCAACAGCCTGAGGAGGAGCATTGTGTGGGAAGTTGTCCCTGGATCATGGGACCCTGGCAGTGGTGGGCTGTACAGGCTCCTGGGAGGGAGGTGTGGATAGTGACCTGTGCTTACACACAGGCTCTTTGGTGGCTGCAGCAGCAGCCTTAGCGTCTCATGCCTGTCTCTGGTGTGCACGCTGATAGCTGCAGCTCTTGCTGTATCTGGATCTCATTTAGGTGGTGCTCTGAACCCACTCTCCTTGCACACCCAGAAACAGTGGTCTCTTTCCTCTCAGGCAGTTCCAGACTTTTCCCCAGACTCCCTCCCATCTAGCTGTGGTGCACTAGCCCCCTTCAGGCTGTGTTCACAGGCCAGCCCCAGTCCTCTCACTGGTATCTGACTTCCAAAGCCTGAACCTCAGCTCCCAGACCCCACCTGTCCCAGCAGGTGAGCAGACAAGCTTCTCGGACTGGTGAGTTCTGGTCGGCACCCATCCTCTGTGCAAGAATCTCTCTGCTTTGCTCTCTGCACCCCTATTGCTGCGCTCTCCTCAGTGGCTTTGAAGCTTCCTCCCCACCACCGTTTCCACCAGTGTAGGGGTTTCATAGTATGTGGAAACTTTTCCTCCTTCACAGCTCCCTCCCTGAGGTTCAGGTCCTGTCCCTATTCTTTTGTCTACATTTTTTCTTTTTTATTTTGCCCTACCCAGGTAAGTGGGGAGTTTCTTGCCTTTTGGGAAGTCTGACATCTTCTGCCAGATTTCAGTAGGCGTCCTGTAGTTGTTGCACATGTAGATGTATTTCTGATGTATTTGTGGGGAGGAAGGTGATCTCCATGTCTTACTCCTCTGCCATCTTGAAGGTCTTCTCACACATGTTTTCTTATTTACTTGAATAAATAAGTAGGAGAGCTATTGATGGATTTATAGTTAGCAAGAGACTATATAATTTGCATTCCCACCAGCAATGCATGAGAGTTGCAGTTGCTCCTCATCCTTGTCAGCACTTGATATTATCAAGTTGTTCATTTAGCCATTTTATGTCTGTGATGATGGGGAAATCCATATAGCTATATACCTCTGAATAGAAGTGTCTGTTCAAATCTTTCACCCTTTTTAAATATTAGAATATTGGTTTACTTATTTTTGAATTTGAGTAGTTTTTCTGGCTACATGTCCTTTTCAGTTATGAGTTTTGCTAATATTTTCTCCCAGTCTATATCTTGCTTTTTTATTTTTAAGTGTTTTTCAAAGGGAAAACTTTTTAACGTTAATGAGGTCTAATTTATCCAGTTTTTAAGTTTGGTTTTTGCATTCTATTTAGGAAATAATTGCATAGCCCAAGGTTACAATGATGATTTTATTTGCGACATTATCTTTTAGATTAGATGTTTTACAGTTTTAGGTTTTACTTTTAGGTCTAGGATACAGTTTTAGTTTTGTTTCATATGGCATAAAGTAAGGATCTACGTTAATTTCTTATTTTCTTTTTGGCAGCTGTACAATTGTCCTATCATGGTTTATAGAAAAACATTATAATAAATAATGAACAAAAATTAAGTGAAAATAGCATGAAATAAAATGGTTAAGTGAAGCGGAGCCATGGAATAGGAACATAAAGTGAGTAAATTGTGTGAGGCAGGATGCAATGTTAAATAAGGTAGTCAGTGTAGGGCTCATTTGAGTAAGCACTTGAAATTGGTGAGAGAGAAGCCATTCAATATGTTAGGGGCTGATCATTATTGGCAGTAGGAACCACAGAGGCAAGGCTCTAAGGCTGAATTATGGCTACCGTGCAAGGAGCAGCAGGGTGACCAGTAAGGCTGAGACACAGTGATCAAGAAAACATAGGAGGACCTGAAGTCACAGAAGTACAGGGACTAGTTCATATAAGACTTTGTAGGCTACTGGCTCGCTCTAGGGAATAAATGTAACATCATTAGCGTTTAAATAAGGGTGAGAGATTTAACACAAGTTCTTAAAGAATCACTTTGAGTGCTGTGTTGGAAAGAGGCTGTAAGGGAACAAGGAAAGAGGGAGATCAGTAACGAGGCTGACCTGGGAGAGGAAAATCAGAATTTTCTGATACTTAAATTTGATATGTGAAAGAAAGAGGGGAGTTAAGAATGGCTTTCAGTATCTGATCTGGGCAATGAGAAGGATGAAGTTGTCATAAACTGATATGGGAAGTATGAGTAAAGCAGATTTGAGGGGAAATATCAGTTTAGGACATTTTAAATTTGAGATGCCTAATAGACATCCAAGTAGAGATGCGTATAAACAATCGGGCATAAGAGTCTGGAGTTCAGAAGTCTGAACTGAAGATATAATATGACAGTCATCTTCACATAATTGTAGTTAAAGCCTGGTTGAGATTTTGAAAGAGACTGAATGAATCTTCCAAGAAAATGAATGCGGCTAGAGGCAAGAACAAAGGGCTGAGCCTTGTGACATTCCAACATCAAGATGTTGGGGAGAACACACCATTGTAAAGCAATTATACTCCAATAAAGATGTTAAAAAAAAGATGTTGGGGAGAAGGAGGGGAAGTAGCCAAATGGGCTGGGAGGGAGCCCTCACTGAGGCTGGAGGAAAAGCCAGTGTAAAGACTGTACTAAATATTGAGGGAGTGATTCACTGGGTTAAATGCTTCTGATGGCTAAAGAGATGGAGGATTGAGAATTGACCACTAGATTTGGCATTGTGGGCATCACCTATGACCTACAGGACCATTTTGGTATAGTGGTGGGGAAAAAGCCTGACTGGAATGGGCTTAAGAGAAAATGGAGGAATATAGACAATTATTTTGAGAATTTTGCCATGAATTGGAGAAAGGAATCAGGAATATAGGGCTAAAAAAAGTTTTTATTATTTTTTAATGGAAGAAATAAGCAACATGTTTGTATGACTGATGGGAAAATAGAAAATGATGAAGCAGATCAAAGTAAAAAATTACTGAAACAATGTGCCCAGGCAGATAAGAATTTCTGAGATCTAATGCAAAAGTGGAGGGTGAAGGTAATGACCTTAAAAACTTAAGGAGTCCATCTATTGTAACTGAAAGGGAGGCAAGTACGTGAGTACAAATTATGGTTGCTAGGTAGATATGGTAGTGGGAGCTCGAGGAAGTTACCTTCTCTATGCTTTTATTTTCTCTGTGAGATAGAAAGCAGAGTCTGTGCCTGAGAGTAGAAATGGGGGAGAAGGTGTTTTAGGTTTGGAAAGAGAATTTACAGAATTTACCTAGGAAAGTGGACTAGTGATTGGACAGATGAAGTGTTGTAGAATTGCTGGACACCAGTATGGGAGTCCTTAAAGTTCATGGTCATGAATTTAAAATGAATTTAAACACATAATCTATGTGGTTGTGGTGCTTTTCTCCAGGTACATTTAGCATGGTTGCAGGTATAGAAATATATTTAAGAATTAGAATTTTAAAATATATATATTCTCAGGCTTGCCTGGTGGCGCAGTGGTTGAGAGTCCACCTGCCAATGCAGGGGACACGGGTTCGTGCCCTGGTCCGGGAGGATCCCACATGCCACGGAGCGGCTGGGCCCGTGAGCCATGGCCGCTGAGCCTGCGCGTCTGGAGCCTGTGCTCCGCAATGGGAGAGGCCACAACAGTGAGAGGCCCGCGTACCGCAAAAAACCAAACCAAACCAAACCAAAACAAACAAACAAACAAACAAACAAACAAAATATATATATATATATTCTCAAGGAAGAAAAGGGCAATTAAGCCAGTGGTGTATGGAAAATGAAATGAAGAGAGGCATTTAGACCAAGGATTTCATTCACAGCAAAATCCAAAGGGTCAATGACTTTAGTTTCTTTGCAGATCCATAGTAAATTTCAACATACAGAATAATTTTGCTAGGAAAAAGAGGGAAATGTCAACAAAATAAATGTAGGCAGGAGATGGTAAAAGGAAAGGGACAAGGAATACTGGAGCTATAAGATAGCTGAATCTAGATAGTTTCAGTCACATTTGTGATCTCCTGAATGACAGCCATCCCTTTATTGTTCCTACTTGTTTTTCTTAGTTTTCAGCCTTTCTGTAACTCAGATACCACGTTCTCAGGTGGCTAATTCAGCTGTCAACAAGGATGTAGTTTTACTTGAAATAGTCAACGGCATTTCTGTCTTCCTTTACAGCACTATTTCAGGCACCCATTTAAAATGTGAAACAAGACTCTTCAGTAAAATATGCATGTGGACACAAGTTCAAAAAGTCATTCCCACCATGCTGCTAAAATTTAAAGACAGGAAAGTAGTAAAGTGCCATTCATCAGTCATTCAAATTGGTATACTTAATGGAATTATGACAAAAGCCAATGTTCTTTTCTTTTCAAGAGAGTTGCTGTGTTAAATTGTAGAGCCATGTTAATGATATTCTACTCTTGTCATTCACTTCAGGAAATGTTAAAATAAGCATTAGAATATGATTATTGTATAATATAATAATTTTTTGCTTCTAGCCCTATGTCAAACCAGACGCCCATCTAATTTCAGTGCTGTGACTGCCACAAATCTCAACGTCTTGATGTTCTGGGTGTTGCTGAACTAGTTCAGAATACTTCATTAGTGATATCAATCTGATGGCTGGCTGAAACACTAAAGTTTGTAAATAAAACTATATGTGCTCATTTTGAAGCATGAACACTGTTTCCACTTATAAACTGGGAAGAGAAGCCTTGGCAAGGAGCCACATCCTTTCCTGGCATTACTTAGATGACCTTTAATGTGCTTGATCAGGGTATGAGTCACTGTTTCTGAGAACTGGAGTTCTTGCAAGTGGTCACCTTGTTGGAAGGGTACTGAAGATGTAATTCCTTAGTCACACCTCTATGATCTCAGTGTCTGCAGTAAAGTTGATAGAAAAAAAAATTAAACAAAGTAAAATAATTTGAAACTTGAGTTGATAAATATTTCCTGTTTAAACAGAGGGAAAATGCTCTTTCGTGGAATATAAGATTCATTTTTGTTGTAGTACCTTATCCATAAAGAATGAAAAAAGAATTTCAAGATATTAGTCTCTGTTCTAGCTTTTTGAATAACTTTCTCAATGGTTATAAAGTTAGGTATACTTCTGCTTGCATTTGATTAAGTAAGTATTATACTATAGGACCTTACTTGTCAGTGTTGCTAGCAGAATAAAAGAAGAGAAAGGACTGAAACAGAGGAGTTGATGAATATTTATGCTTTTAATCAATCTCACCAAATAAACATTTTCGTGTTGCTTTGCAAATGAGATTTGCCTATCATAGGAACTTGCAGATGGTAATTTTTCTTTTCTCCATTGAAAATCTTGTAAGTCTGGTTGGATTGGTAAATGATTTTATAATCATTAGTGAATTTTAATGACTGACAACTTAAAGTAAACAAAAATAATATTGAAACCTGTTTTCTTGGTGAAGTTTTTATCAAAATATACATTGCATCTTTTTCCTGAAGTATTCACTTATTAAGAAAATAATCTTTTGTATTTTGATACTTAATTTATACGATTCCTTATACATCCCCTAACCACTTTAATTTGCACATTTAGTAGTTGTGGAAATCAGTAGCAGCAAAAAGAAATACCAGTCATAGTATGCAAGCCATAAAGATCATTTCAGATCATAATTAATTTGGAAATGTTAATGGGTTTGCTGTGACTGTAAATGATAAGACTTTCTTTAAAAAGGCCCACTCTAGTGGTACCTCTTTCAGTAAATGTAAACAAAAATGAACCAGATATGTCATAGCTGGGAAAACAACCAGTATGGAGAAAAAAAGGATATTATATAAAGGATTGTTGAAAAGCAAGATACTGTGTTATTAAGCCAACGTACTTGTCCAGAACTAAGTAAAAATTTTGTAGTCTGATTAACTGCCTTCAGGATCAATAGGGATGGTCTAGTTGGATCTTGGGAGCAAAAAAACACATTCCTGCAGATATCTATTTGCTCTCATGGTGACCAGTTTTAACCCCTTATAATTCTTGTGCTCCTCCATAAGTAGCTCTCCAATTTGAGAGCGAAGATTTCTTCAAAATGCGGTAGAGTGGTTTCCTTAGGGTGTTAGAAAGCCAGTGAAATGAAATACTGATTTTGACGTTGTTTTACTATATTGTGTGTGTGTGTGTGTGTGTGTTTAAAATGAATAATTAATTGCAAAGAGACTCTTCTCATTCTTTTTTATGGTTAACATATTTTATGAAAGAAATGAACTGTGTACATAGAAAGATAAACAGTGGAAGAAATATAACTTCTACATTTGTGCCATCATGGACCCCCTTCACAAATGACTATGGCTTTATCTAACTTAAAAAAATTGGGTACTAGTGGTGGCAGACGTGATTGGGGAGACAGCATTTACAACATTTATAAAGCAGATATCATTTGCTACAAGCATATCTGTCTCTCAATAGATATTTTAAATCACAGTATCCAGAACTTTTCCTAAAGTGAGTATATGATCCAGATTTTACCACAAAGGAATGTAAACAGCATTCTGAGTTTAGTTCTGAACTTTGACCTGAGTCATGGTACATTGTAGTTTCCTGTTCATTATTACGGATTAGAAATATTTCTCCGAGGCACTGTGTAAGCCAGATTGGTAAAGACAGACAGGGAAAAGTCTATTGGAGAATAATTCTAAATCTTTTCCAATACCGTGTTCCTTTCAAATCTCTTTCAATTCTTCCTAATCTTGCAGATTCATTTGCCAGAAGTTTTCAAATGACTTTTGATTGGAAGCCTTACAAACAAACAAACAAACAAAACTAGGTTTTCATCAGAAAATTACATTTACAGTTCTACTCTGAAAGTGTTTATCTACAGAATTACCCATGAGTTCATCTCCTAGGTTAGTTCCACCTTTCACCTCAATCAAGAAAATGTCATCTTTTATGACATAATCCAAAATCCATACAACCCAGAGAGGTGCTGCCCAGCCATTTTGTGCTGTTAAGAGGGATCTGAAATTTTATCTTTATCTTTTTAACAGTTAAGAATTTTAAATATAGACAAGTTTTTCCTTCATCCTAGTTATTTTTTTAAAGCCACTTTAGAAGAGATTGAAGAGAAGCAAATGCTTCTCCTCACTTTTAAAAATGTACTCTATACACTCTGATTTATTTAATGTCTTTTGTCAGACTCAAAGAGGGAGACAGAGAAAGAATTCTGGTTCAAATAGGGTGACACCTAAATACAGTTATTGTAAAAGAGATTTAATCCTAAACAAAACATTTAATAAAAGTATGAATTAATGGGTATAGGAAGAAAGCCTTTAAAAAGTCCAACTATTTCTTTTGATTATTTTTAAAGCAGGAATTTAGTTATAAAGTAAAAACTGTGAATTTTATATATAAAAACTGGTACTGAAGATCTAACTAAAAAAAAATAGACTTTATTTTCTAAAGCAGTTTAAGGTTCAGAGAAAAACTAGGTGAGAGATACAGAGATTTTTCATATACCCTCTGTCCCCCAATACATGCATAGCCTACCGCATCTTCTACCAGAGTGGTTCATTGTTACAATCAGTGGACCTACATGACACATCATTATCACCCAAGTCCATAGTTTGCATTGGAGTTCACTCTTTATCTTGTATGTTTCAGTGGGTTTTGAAAAATGTATAATGATGTGTATCCACCATTATAGAATTATATAGAATAGTTTCACTGCCCTAAAAATCCTCTCTGCTCTACCTATTAACCCCTGCCTGACCCCTAACCACTGGCAACTACTGATCCTTTAACTGTTTCCATAGTTTTGCCTTTTCCAGAATGTCATACAATTGGAATCCTAAAGTATGTAGCCTTTTCAGATTGACTTCCTTTACTTAGTGATATGTGTTCATGTTTCCTCCATAGCTTTTCATAGCTTGATAACTCGTTTATTTTTAGCACTGAATAATATTTCACTGTCTGGATGTACCACAGTTTATCTACACATTCACCTACTGAAGGACATCTTGGTTGCCTCAAAATTTTGACAGTTATGAGTTAAGCCGCTATAAACATCCATGTGAAGGTTTTTGGGTGGACATAAGTTTTCAGGCCCTTTAGGTTAAATACCAAGGAGCACAATTGCTGAATCATATGGTAGGACTATGTTTAGTTTTGTAAGAAATTTCCAAGATGTCTTCCATAGTGGCTGTAACATTTTGCATTCCCATTACCAATGAATGAAGGTTCCTGTTGCTCCACATCCTCACCAGCAATTGGTGCTATTAGTGTTTTGGATTTGACCATTCTAAAAGAGGTGTAGTAGTATATCATTGTTATTTTTTTAAGTACATGTTATGTGGACTGTCTTTTCACATGTGTATTTGCCATCTGTATATCTTCTTTGTTGATGTGCCTGTTCAGGTCTTTGGCCCATTTTTAAATTGAATTGTTTGTTTTCTTATTGTTGAGTGTTTAGTCCTTTGTATATTTTGCGTAATAGTTCTTTATCAGACTTTTGCAAATATTTCCTCCCAACCTGTGGTTTTTTTTTCTCATTCCCTTGACAATGTTTATTACAAAGTAGAAGTTTTAATTTTAATGAAGTTCATCTTATCAATGCCTTCTTTCATGGATTATTTCTTTGATGTTGTATCTAAAAAGTCATCACATACCTGTGGTCATTTAGGTATTCTCTTATGTCGTCTTCTAAGAATTTTATAGTTTTGCATTTTACATTTAGGTATATGATGCAGCTGAGTTAATTTTTGTAAAGGGTGTAACATCTATGTCTAGATGCTTTCTTTTTTTTTTGCATGTGGATTTCTAGTTGTTCTGACACCATTGTTGAAAAGACTATTTCAACTATAAAGCTTTTGCTCCTTTGTAAAGTTGACTATATTTGTGTGGGCCTATTTTGGGGCTCTCTATGCTGTGCCATTAATCTGTTTGTCTATTGTTTCAATGATATGGCATAGTCTTGATTACTGTGCTAATGTAAATGGTTTATAGTAAGTCTTAAAGTTGCATAGTGTCAACCTTCTGACTTTGTTCTTTTCCTTCAACACTGTCCTGGCGATTCTGAGTTTTTGCCTCTCCATAAAATTTTATAATTTGTTTATTGATACCCACCAAATAACTTGCTGGGATTTGGATTGGAATTATTTTGAGTCTGAAGGTCAAGTTGGAAATAACTGACTTCTTGCCAATATGGAGTTTTCCTATATATGAACATTGAATATTACACCAATTACTTAGTTACTTTGATTTCTTTCATTGGAGTTTTGTATACACACATGTATATATAGATACATAATTGTTGCTATTATTATTTTGAACAAATAGATCAACTAAGAACTTGAGAAATAAAAGATTTTGTTTTACTTCCACTTATTCTTTCTTTAATGCTCTTCCTTTCTTTATGTATATGAGTTTCTGACCTACATCATTTTCTTTCTCACTGAAGATCTTCTTTTTACATTCCTTGCAAGGCAAGTGTACTGGCAACAAATTTCCTCAATTTTTATTTGCCTGAGAAAGTTTTTATTTCTCCTTCACCTTTGAAGGATAATTTCTCAGGGTATAGTATTCTGGGTTGGTGTTGTTGTTGTTGTTTTTCTCTCAGCACTTTGAATATTTCACTCTACTCTCATTGGTTGTATAGTTTCTCTCCCATTTCAGGGGCAGTAGTTTTCTCTGTGACTTCACTTCCCTGACATGTCTAGGAAAGGTTGTTGATTTTTCAGTTTGGTCAGATATTTCCTTGTTGTTAGGATGGAGTGATGACTTTCAAGTTACATGCTGAACTGGAAACTGGAATTCCCAACTAACTTTTTAAACTCTAGTTTTATTGCCCCTTAAAATGGAATTTAAGTATAGGACTGTCTTTGAACTACTGAAAAAAGTGATAATATTCCCTTTTCATTCTACAACTCCCTTAATATATACATAAACACATCACCCTGTTTCATGGTTCTGGTTTTGTTTTGGATTTTTTTAACCCTCCCCTTTGAAAAGTTATTTGAGATCAATAAGGGCTGTTAAGATGGTGATGGCTAGTAAGAAGCTTGAATGGGAACAGTGATAAAAATTCTCAATTTTTTTTGGAGCTAATTGTTTTTGTGTAGGAATGGGAATTTCTTGTATAAAAATTTCTACTCACAGGATAGAGTAGAAATCCATTCTTTTAGAGTAGAAATCCATTCCATTCTTTCATCATTTATGAAAATATCTACTATTTCATTGGTTAATTCCATAAATCTTCCTGAATTTTATACTCATTTTAGAGAATCATTCAGATATTTTCCATGGATCACTATTTAGTCCAATGAGTTTATATGCCTTGTGAAGATATGTTGTACTAATGGCGCTCAGAAAGTGAAAGATGTGATATATTTGGATAGTTTCTTACACAGCACAAGCTTTCTGGATAATCCATTAACTGGAATATTCTACACTTTTGTGGCCAAGAGCACATATTCAGGAAGCAGATCTTTATTAACTGTCTCTGACTCAGTTTCCTCAACTCTAATATCAGATAAGACTAGGACTGATAAAGCAAGCACTTATGATGATATAAAATCATGTTTGTAAAGTGTTTGAAACAGTATAAGGCATGTAGTAAGCATTTAATGGATATTAATTATCAAGAACCACAACAATAATGTGGTTATATCCAGGTTGGCAAGAAGTCAGTGGTGAAATACTATGGATTAACATGATGTCTTGGGACTAGAAAGATGGAGCTTTTATATATTGATTGATTCTGCAAATATTTATTATGTGTCAGACACTGTATGCCAGGCTGGGGTTATCAATAGCCGTGATGTAATTTGATTGTTTTAAAGGAGACAAGTAAGATCTACTCTGGGAGCATTGTGTGGGGGTTAATTAATTCTGTGGAGAAGAGTCACAGACGACTTTGCAGAGGGAAAAGGCATTGGAATTAGTTCTCTAGAGATGTGCAGGGGTTAGCTAGGGAAAAAATGAAGGGAAGATAAAAAGAGACTTTCCAGGAAGAGACACAGCATGAACAAGAGAGTGAGGCATGAAAGTGTCTGGTTTGTTAAGGAAACAATGGATAGATAGCTTTTCCACACTGGATGGCAGAGTATAAGGAGGGAATGATAAGAAATGAGTCTGGAAAAATCAGTTAAGGGCACATTATGAAGGAATTTTAATGCCTTGCGAATAAGTTAAGCTCATACTGAAGACAATAGGAAACTAATTGAGAGTCCCACATGTATTGTTCTATTGCTGTCATTCATTTACTTATTCATTTTTTCCACAAGGGTTTTTTGAACAGTTACTAGATGCCCATCCCATTCTAGGTATCAGGAAGTGATTAGTAAGCAAAAGACAAAAGCCTGGCCCTCATGGACCTCATAACCCCGTGTGGAGTAGCAGACAGTGAGCAAACATAAAGTAAAATAAAATGCACAGTTATAGATGACAGTGAATGCTAATGTGAAAAATAAATCAAGGAAGAGAGCTGGGCAATGCTGAAGGGAATTTAAGGTACTATGGCTAAAGGGGGTGTTGGTTAAAAGGTAACATGTAAGCCAGACCTGAAGGAGGATGGAAATAACTCATGTGGATATCTGAGGAGAACAGCAAGTGGAAAGGCCCTGAGGTAGAAGTGTGCCTGATGTGGTCAAGGAGCAGCAAGGAGGCCAGTATTGCTGGAGCACAGTAATCAGGGAAGAAAAAATAAAAAGTAAGTCAGAAAGATGATAGAGGAGTGCAGTTGGATATGAAGATCACAGAGGACCTTGTGGGTCATTTTTAGGACTAGATTTTAATCTGAGCAGAGAATAGTGTGATCTGACTTCTATTTTAAAAGGATCTCTCTAACTGCTATGCAGAGAATAAGCAGGGGGTGAGGGTAGCATTAGGGAGGGTAGTTAGGAGACTGCTGAAATAATTAGACAAGAAAGGATAATGGCTTGGAGCATCTCGGTAGTGCTAGAATAGATGACAAGAGAATATGCTCTGGAAATATTTTAGAGTAAGAGCCAATGAGATTTCTTGATGGGTCAACCTAAGTGTGAGGTGTTAGAGGAAGTATCCATGATGGTTCAAGGTGTTAGAGAAAGTATCCATGATGGTTCAAGTCTTTTCAGCTGCTCTGACTGTTCTTTCTCTGACCTTGCTTCCATCTTCTTATAGTTCCTTGGTCTTCATCAGTTTATTTTTCTCCTTTAAGTTTCTATCACTGCTTTTTCCAGTCCTGCTCATCCAAGACTGTCTCTAGAAAGGACATAGGCTTCTGGGCTCTTCACAGCCTTAAAACTAATTTGGGCATTTTACTGTAAATCACTATGGGAAAACAGTCTATGTATAATACAAAAAAAGAAGAGAGAAGTTATGAAGTTTACAAATTACAGCAATAATACTTAGTAAACTATATTTTATTTCCTCTGAGAGGTAAACGAAGGCTTGGTAGAATCCTATTTTTACCTTGAAATGAGATTCTGCATTCCATCTTCTTGGTGAAAGTCACATAGCCTATCTCAAAAAGATAGCTTTTCACTTCTGATGAGCATGCAGTCCTGGCAGAACAATAGGTACTCCTCTGTTTACTAAGGAACGTGTTCATCTCTGTGAACTTCGACTGGGTAAACACCCAAAGGCAAATCCAATTTTTTGACTGCTGAAAACTTATACAATTTTGGGAAAGGGGGAGTTTACAATAATGTATACAAGATTTTTAGATCCTCCCAGAGCCTTGAAAGACACTTGTACAAATTAGGACCTAAAGTTATGTTTCATTTACCACAGAATAAACCTGACTCCAGTGATTCGCTTTCACCAACTCCCCATTTCACCCAGTTATCTTAGTCTAATAACTTCTGCATAGGATCCACAAACTTTGGGGTAGGAATCCTCTCATTGGATCTGGTCTATGATTTAGAAAAATATTGTCATGCAGTGTAAGGATATTTTGGTACCAGAGGCCATAATTCGGGGTGATTCTTTAAAATTGCTTCACTACCATTCTCCCATTCTTAAATAAGCATCCTTAGACATGGAATTTTTCTAGAACTTTTTGTGTGAGAAAATTATTTTCACAATTATTTTCTCTCCAAGTTTAAAACTGACATGCTCTTTAGTTTAGGCATGCTTTCTAGCTCTTAAACTTTCTGATTTTTAAATTTATTAAATAACTGTATATATAGTAAATACCCATAAAACAAAATACTATATGAGAAATTACATCGTACTCTCAGTGGAATCTCCACACTCTGTTTTCTTTTCTTTTCATGGCAAATAGTTACACACTCTACAACAGAGGAAATCATATGGGGCAAATTAGTATCCCTAGAGCACCAGATAAGTTCTTGCCTCCTATGAAGCAGTGATTCTCGGGGGTGGCTGCAGACTTTCATGGTTTCCATCAAGAAACGCTGCTGCGGCTCTTCATCTGTATGCACCACTGAAAAATATTTTTACGATTGATTTTCCTCTGGCATTGATCTACCACCTGATGCCATCAATAATGAGGTTTGTCAGCTGATTTCTTAGACTGTCTGGAATGTTTTGTTTTTTTTTTTTTTTTTTTTTCCTGGCAGAAGAGGAGCTGGTAGTAAGACAGGAAGAAAGGTTAATAACTTGAACTTGGGAATATGCAACCAACCTACCTACCCCCCTAAGTGGTTCCGTCCAGCCCTTCTTCCTCTTTCCATGTTCACCTATCACTTTATTACTTGATAGGAAGTCTTCCATTGGTTTGGCCTCCTGAGTGTTGCTATTTTTTAGTTTGGTTTGCATTCAAATGCAAATTAAATGGGACAGTTATCTGTGGTAAAGTGTTTTCTTGATGCTGGAGGAAAGCTTTTTCTTTTGTTTCCCTTACAAATTTGGAGGCATCTAAAAAGCTGATTCAACTCAAGTACTTAGTGAGAAACCAATTTTGTAAACTATACCACTTTCATATATTGAAGTTAGCCCATGTTTGGGCCTAAAGGGAGAATTTTCTGAAACACATGTCTATTTCACTGTGGCAGAATGCTTCCCTTTACAAAGCAATAATATGGGGAAAAAAGTAGAAAGTAGATATTCAGCATTCCCACATCCCTTGTAAAATAAAATGAAAATGCAGATACCCTTCTGTCAAGGTCCTGATCCTGGACAAAATTATATACCAAAATTTGACAAAGCACGTTCTGGGAGATTTGTATTCATTATTATGCATTAACTTAACTAAATATTGATTACTCTGAGAGGAACAGATGGAAACAGCTATTTTTGTGGATTCCAGATATTGAATTATGAGAAGTCAGGGGAAAAAATCTCATTGATAGCTCAAAACAAAATAATTCAAGAAACAAGATAAGAAAGGATACTATTTTATGTAGAGTATATCTGGTTGAAAAAAATTATCTCTTTTGTTGCCTCCATATATTATTAAAGATTTCTAGCCATAATAGGTAACTGTCATTGACAATATAGTTTAGACATAAAAAATTCTTAGTATTTTATCAGGAATGCATATAACAACTATTTCAATTAATTATACATATTTTCTATCAGAAGATTTTTTCACACATTCATTCTATCTTTTAATTAGTTATAAATTGAACAACTTAACATTTGTTTGAACTGTGTATCTCTGTAAAATTCAGGTATATTTACATGTAATACATATTTGCATGTGAAATATACTCCTTGAAATTGCACAGCACACAAACTACTGTATTCTGTGGCCCTGATCTACTCAGAAGCAGAATTGAGGAGTCATTTGGTATTTATTTAAATACTTGATTTCATTAACGACTGCTGGATTTCTCTCTAGACCAGCATTTACCCTCCTACCAATACGTAATACTTTCCTATTCTCTACCTTCGGGGAGCATTTAATGTTATCTTTCTGATGTTTGCCATTCATGTGAGTCTTTGCTATGTGGCCCTCTCTTATTTGAAGTTACTGGTTTTCTCTGGTATTAGAACCCAACCACCTTTTATCTTCCCCAGGACTTTTCAGAATAAGCTTCAGTATCCATCACCATCCCTGTTCCTTCTGAGACATCTCCTGGGTTAGGTTTAGAGAAAGAAAACTGAGCTACTGAGCTAATTCCAGATCACCAGTGTTTTGGAAACATGTGTTGTCCAAAGTGTGTGTGTGTGTGTGTGTGTGTGTACACAAATATTAAGTCTGAATCTGCTTGAGTGATCTCATTTTTTATTCAAGCTGTGTTTTTGCTTCCACCTCAATTCTGTTTCAAACGAGTCACCTGCTTTGAGTATTCTGCATATCTCCCCCTTCTTGTGGGTCTCCTTAGATGTGTTGCTTTCTTCTCTATATATAATATGTCCTAGGTCCAACTGCTAGGGTGCAATAAGCAGCAGCTATCCCATAAGTGAGGACAGACATAGGAGCCAGATGTTTTGCCAAGTGATCATCCCCTCTCAAGGTAACAGGAAAGAGCTTCTCTGCTCCCTACATCTGTAAAGGCTAAGGCTCTCCCAGCTCCGCTGCAATAATAATTAATGTTCCTTGTCATCATCTTCCCAGCTGCATAGAGACCAGATTGATCAGGTGGTCCTTGCAGGGATGCTCATGGATGGATGCCCTGTCCATTTTCTCACAGGTTTGAAGATTGTCAAAGACCACACAGCAGTCAGGGGAGAGAAAATTTAAGAAGGAATGTAAAACTGGGACAAATGCTGAAAGAATTTTTTTAAAATCTGAGAATTGGAAAATAATCTTTGAAGTTCGACATTTTGGAGGAGATTCATGACTTTTCCTTATAGTTATGTTGTAACATATTAGAAAAAAATAAAAAAAAAACAAGGATAAGGATATAGAAACTGCTAGTAAGAATTGTTCTTCCGGAGGAAACCTTCAGGATGGTGGAGGAGTAAGACGTGGAGATCACCTTCCTTCCCACAAATACAACAGAAATACATCTACATGTGGAGCAACTCCTACAGAACACCTACTGAATGCTGGCAGAAGACCTCAGACTTCCCAAATGTCAAGAAAATCCCCTCATACCTGGGTAGGGCAAAAGAAAAAACAGAGACAAAAGAATAGGGACGGGACCTGCACCAGTGGGAGGGAGCTGTGAAGGAGGAAAGGTTTCCACACACTAGGAAGCCCCTTCGTGGGCAGAGACTGCAGGTGGCAGAGGGGGGAAGCTTCGGAGCCGCGGAGGAGAGCACAGCAACAGGGGTGCGGAGGGCAAAGCGGAGAGATTCCAGACCAGCACTCACCAGCCCGAGAGGCTTGTCTGCTCACCTGCTGGGGTAGGCGGGGGCTGGGAGCTGAGGCTCTGGCTTCGGTCGGATCACAGGGAGAGGACTGGCGGCGTGAACACAGCCTGAAGGGGCTAGTGCGCCACAGCTAGCTGGGAGGGAGTCCGGGAAATGTCTGCAGCTGCCGAAGAGGCAAGAGACTTTTTCTTCCCTCTTTGTTTCCCGGTGCTCAAGGAGAGGGGATTAAGAGCGCTGCTTAAAGGAGCTCCAGAGATGGGCTTGAGCCACGGCTATCAGTGTGGACCCCAGAGACGGGCATGAGACACTAAGGCCGCTGCTGCTGCCACCAAGAAGCCTGTGTGTGAGCACAGGTCACTATCCACACCTCCCCTCGTGGGAGCCTATACAGCCTGCCACGGCCAGGGTCCCGTGACCCAGGGACAACTTCCCCGGGAGAACACACGGCATGCCTCAGGCTGGTGCAATGTCACACTGGCCTCTGCTGCCACAGGCTCGCCCTGCACTCCGTACCCCTCCCTCTCCCTGGCCCGAGTGAGCCAGAGCCCCTGAAGCAGCTTCTCCTTTAACCCCATCCTGTCTGAGCGAAGAACAGATGCCCTCAGGTGACCTACATGCAGAAGTGGGTCCAAATCCAAAGCTGAACCCCAGGATCTGTGTGAACAAAGAAGAGAAATGGAAATTTCTCCCAGCAGCCTCAGGAGCAGAGAATTAAATCACCACAATCAACTTGATATACCCTACATCTCTGGAATACCTGAATAGACAACGAATCATCCCAAAATTGAGGTGGTGGACTTTGGGAGCAATGCCCTGTGGCTAACAGGGTCTTGGTGCTCCAGCTGGGTTTCAGGCCTGTGCCTCTGAGGTGAGAGAACCGAGTTCAGGACATTGGTCCACCAGAGACCTCCCGGCTCCACATAATATCAAACGGCGAAAGCTCTCCCAGAGATCTCCATCTCAACACTAAGACCAGCTCCACTCATCAACCAGCAAGCTACACTGCTGGACACCCTAAGCCAAACAACTAGCAAGGCAGGAACACAACCCCACCCATTAGCAGAGAGGCTGCCTAAAATCATAGTAAGGTCACAGACACTCCAAAACATACCACCAGACGTGGACCTGCCCACCAGAAAGAAAAGGTCCAGCCTCATCCACCAGAACACAGGCACTAGTTCCGCCCAACCAGGAAGTCTACACAACCCACTGAACCAACCTTAGCCACTGGGGGCAGACACCAAAAACAACAGAAACTACAAACCTGCAGCCCGCTAAAAGGAGACCCCAAACACAGTAAGTTAAGCAAAATGAGAAGACAGAATAACACACAGCAGATGAAGGAGCAAAGGAAAAACCCACCAGGACAAACAAATGAAGAGGAAATAAGCAGTCTACCTGAAAAAAGAATTCAGAGTAATGATAGACAAGATGATCCAAAATCTTGGAAATAGAATGGAGAAAATGCAAGAAACATTTAACAAGGACCTAGAAGAACTAAAGAGCAAACAAACAATGATGAATAACACAGTAAATGAAATTTAAAATTCTCTAGAAGGAATCAAGAGTGGAAAAACTGAGGCAGAAGAACGGATAAGTGACCTGGAAGATAAAATAGTGGAAATAACTACGGCAGAGCAGTATAAAGACAAAAGAATGAAAAGAATTGAGGACAGTCTTGGAGAACTCTGGGACAACATTAAATGCACCAACATTCAAATTATAGGGGCCCCAGTAGACGAAAAGAAAAAGAAAGGGACTGCAAAACTATTTGAAGAGATTATAGTTGAAAACTTCCCTAATATGGGAAAGGAAATAGTCAATCAAGTTCAGGAAGCGCAGAGAATCCCATGCAGGATAAATCCGAGGAGAAACACACCAAGACATATATTTATCAAACTGTCAAGAATTAAATACAAAGAAAAAATATTAAAAGCAGCAAGAGAAAAACAACAATTACCAAACAAGGGAATCCCCATAAGGTTAACAGCTGATCTTTCAGCAGGAACTCTACAAGCTAGAAGAGAGGGGCAGGACATGTTTAAAGTGATGAAAGGGAAAAACCTACAACCAAGATTTCTCTACACAGACAAGGATTTCATTCAGATTTGACAGAGAAATAAAAACCTTTACAGAAAGGAAAAGTTAAGAGAACTCAGCACCACCAAACCAGCTTTACAAGAAATGCTAAAGGAACATCTGTAGGTAGGAAACACAAGAGAAGGGAAAGACCTACAATAACAAGCCCAAAACAATTAAGAAAATGGTAATAGGAACATACATATCGATAATTACCTTAAATGTAAATGGATTAAAGGCTCCAACCAAAAGACATAGACTGGCTGAATGGATACACAAAAAAGACCCATATATATGCTGTCTACAAGAGACCCACTTCAGACCTAGGGACACATACAGACTGAAAGTGAGGAGATGGAAAGAGATATTCCATGCAAATGGAAATCAAAAGAAAGCTGGAGTAGCAATTCTCATATCAGACAAAACAGACTTTAAAACAAAGACTATTACAAGAGACAAAGAATGACACTACATAATGATCAAGGGATCAATCCAAGAATAAGATATAATAATTGTAAATATTTACGCACCCAACATAGGAGCACCTCAATACATAAGGCAAACACTAACAGCCATAAAAGGGGAAGTCGACAGTAACACAATCATAGTAGGTGACTTTAACACCCCACTTTCACCTATGGACAGATCATCCAAAGTGAAAATAAATAATGAAGCACAAGCTTTAAATGATACATTAAACAAGATGGACGTAATTGAAATTTATAGGGCATTCCATCCAAAAACAATAGAATACACTTTCTTTCTGCTCATGGAACATTCTCCAGGATAGATCATATATTGGGGCACGAATCAAGCCTTGGTAAACTTAAGAAAATTGAAATTGAATCATGTATCTTTTCTGACCACAATGCTATGAGACTAGATATCAGTTACAGGAAAAAATCTGTAAAAAATACAAACACATGGAGGCTAAACAATACACTACTTAATAACCAAGAGATCATGGAAGAAATCAAAGAGGAAATAAAAAATGCCTAGAAACAAATTATAATGAAAACACGATGACCCAAAACCTATGAGATGCAGCAAAAGCAGTTCTAAGAGGGAAGTTTATAGCAAAACAATCCTACCTCAAGAAACAAGAAACATCTCAAATAAACAACCTAACCTTACACCTAAAGCAATTCGAGAAAGAAGAACAAAAAGACCCCAAAGTTAGCAGAAGGAAAGAAATCATAAAGATCAGATCAGAAATAAATGGAAAAAAAAACGAAGGAAACAATAGCAAAGATCAGTAAAACAAAAAACTGGTTCTTTGAGAAGATAAACAAAATTGATAATCCATTAATGAGACTCATCAGGAAAAAAGGGAGAAGACTCAAATCAATAGAATTAGAAATGAAAAAGGTGAAGTAACAAGTGACACTGCAGATATACAAAGGATCATGAGAGATTACTGCAGGCAACTCTACGCCAATAAAATGGACAACCTGGAAGAGATGGACAAATTCTTAGAAAAGCACAACTTTCTGAGATTGAACCAGCAAGAAATAGAAAATATAAACAGACCAAACGAGCACTGATATTGAGATTGTGAGTAAAAATCTTCCAACAAACAAAAGCCCAGGACCAGATGGCTTTACAGGCGAATTCTATCAAACACTTAGAGAAGAGCTAACAGCTATCCTTCTCAAACTCTTCCAAAATGAAGCAGAGGGAGGAACACTCCCAAACTCATTCTACAAGGCTACCATCACCCTAATACCAAAACCAGACAAAGATATCACAAATAAAGAAAACTACAGGCCAATATCACTGGTGAACATAGATGCAAAAATCCTCAAGAAAATACTAGCAAACAGAATCCAACAGCACATTAAAAGGATCATACCCTATGATCAAGTGGGGTTTATCCCAGGAATGCAAGGAGTCTTCAATATATGCAAATCAATCAACGTGGTAGACCATATTAACAAATTGAAGGAGAAAAACCATATGATCGTCTCAATAGGTGCATAAAAAGCTTTCTACAAAATTCAACACCCACTTAGGTAAAAACCCTCCAGAAAGTAGCCAAAAAGGGAGCCTACCTCAACATAATAAAGGCCATATATGACAGACCCACAACCAACCTCGTTCTCAATGGTGAAAAACTGATGACATTTTCACTAAGATCAGGAACAAGACATGGTTGTCCACTATCACCACTATTATTCAACATACTTTTGGAAGTTTTAGCCACAGCAGTCAGAGAAGAAAAAGAAATAAAAGGAATCCAAATCGCAAAGGAAGAAGTAAAGCTGTCACCACTTGCAGATGACATGATACTATACACAGAGAATTCTAAAGATGCAATCAGAAAACTAGTAGAGCTAATCAATGAATTTGGTAAAGTAGCAGGATACAAAATTAATGCACAGAAATCTCTTGCATTCCTATACACTAATGATGAAAAATCTGAAGGTGAAATTAAGAAAACACTCCCATTTACCATTGCAACAAAAAGAATAAAATACCTAGGAATAAAGCTACCTAAGGAGACAAAAGACCTGTGTGCAGAAAATTATAAGACACTGATGAAAAAAATTAAAGATGATACAAGCAGATGGAGAGATATACCGTGTTCTTGGATTGGAAGAATCAACATTGTGAAAATGTCTATACTACCCAAAGCAATCTACAGATTCAGTGCAATCCCTATCAAACTACAATGGCATTTTTCACAGAACTAGGACAAATAACTTCACAATATTTATGGGAACACAAAAGACCCCGAAGAGCCAAAACAATCTTTAGAACGAAAAATGGCCGGGAGGAATCAGGCTCCCTGACTTCAGAATATACTATAAAGCTGCAGTAATCAAGACAGTATGGTACTGGCAGAAACACAGAAATATAGATCAACGGAACAGGATTGAAATCCCAGAGATAAACCCACGCACATATGGACACCTTATTTTTGATAAAGTAGGCAAGAATATATAGTGGAGAAAAGACAGTCTCTTCAGTAAGTAGTGCTGGGAAAACGACAGCTACATGTAAAAGAATGATATTAGAACATTCCGTAACACCATACACAAAAATAAACTCAAAATGGATTAAAGACCTAAATGTAAAGCCAGACACTATAAAACTCTTAGAGGTAAACATAGGCAGAACACTCTGACATAAATCACAGTAAGATCCTTTTTGACCAACCTCCTAGAGAAATAGAAATAAAAACAAAAATAAACCAATGGGACCTAATGAAACTTAAAACCTTTCGCACAGCAAAGGAGAACATAAACAAGAAAAAAAGACAACCCTCAGAATGGGAGAAAGTATTTGCAAATCAAGCAACTGACAAAGGATTAATCTCCAAAACATACAAACAGTTCATGCAGTTCAATATTAAAAAAAAGAACAACCCAATCCAAAAATAGGCAGAAAACCTACATAGATACTTCTCCAAAGAAGATATACAGATTGCCAACAAACACATGAAAGGATGCTCAACATCACTAATCATTAGAGAAATGCAAATCAAAACTACAATGTAGTATCACCTCACACCAGTCAGAATGGTCATCATCAAAAAAATCTACAAACAATAAATGCTGGAGAGTGTGTGGAGAAAAGGGAACCCCCTTGCACTATTGGTGGGGATGTAAATTGATATAGACACTATGGAGAACCGTATGGAGATTCCTTAAAAAACTAAAAATAGAACTACCATACGACCCAGCAATCCCACTACTGGGCATATACCCTGAGAAAAACGTAATTCAAAAAGAATCATGTACCAAAATGTTCATTGCAGCTCTATTTACAATAGCCATGACATGGAAGCAACGTAAGGGTCCACTGACAGATGAATGGATAAAGAAGATGTGGCACATATATACAATGTAATATTACTCAGCCATAAAAAGAAATGAAATTGAGTTATTTGTAGTGAGGTGGATGGACCTAGAGTCTGCATACAGAGTTAAGTAAGTCAGAAACAGTAAAACAAATACCATATGCTAATACACATATATGGAATCTAAAAAAAAAAAAAAAAGTTGTTCTGAAGAACCTATGTGCTGGATAGGAATAAAGACACAGACATAGAGAATGGAGTTAAGGACACAGGGAGGAGGAAGGGTAAGCTGGGATGAAGTAAGAGAGTGGCATGGACATATATACACTACCAAATGTTAAATAGATAGCTAGCGGGAAGCAGCTGCATAGCACAGGGAGATCAACTCAGTGCTCTGTGACCACCTAGAGGCATGGGTTAGGGAGGGTGGGAGGGAGATGCAAGAGGGAGAAAATATGGGGATATATGTATATGTATAGCTTATTCACTTTGTTATAAAGCAGAAATTAACACACCACTGTAAAGCAATTATACTCCAATAAAGATGTTAAAAATAAATAAATAATAAATAAATATGAGCTGTGTTCTCTAAGGGAAAAAAAAGGCATTGTTCTTCCTAGGAAATCTCTTATAAAAAATGATATGCAGGTATAAAAAATGCAGATGGCTAAAAGTAGACACAGGGCTAGAGGTCAAGAGATGTTTTTAATTTCACTGATGGGGGATCTTGTATATGTATATACAAATGGAGCTAGCAGAGAGCGTATTTGGAAATACAGGAGGCAGGGGGAAAACCAAGGACCCATAATTCTGGGGTTAGTGGTAAAGAAATCGTAACTAAGGTAAACATCTTGAGCAGAATAAAAGACACTTCTGAAACAGCTGGAAACGATGTCAGAGTGAGGAAAACTGCAAAAAAACTTGTAGATATGGGGGAAAGAAATTAAAATTATGTACAATCTGTTTTCTCAGTAAAGTATGAGGCAGGATCACTGGCACAGAGAAATGAAGGTTTGCCATGGGACAAACAATGACGTGCTGGTGCTGGCTAGCATGGGCTAGCAAGAGCTAATTTCTGAGTTTTCAGGAATTTCGTGAACCAGTTGTAAAACATGGCCATTATTACAACACAAGTTACATAAATTTACAGTTGAATTCTTGTAAAAAAATATAATAAATGCTCGATATTCATCACTTCCTTTCTACTTTCTGTGCTCTTGGTATTATATTTATCTATTGTGTCTGAGCACAGTTACAATATCGTATCTGGGAATGCCATAAAAGCTGTACTACTTACTACACACTGCTTCCCACTCTGCTTTTAGTGGTGTTGCTGATGCCTTAAAATGTACCCTGGTGGAAGTATCTGTGACCTGAAGATCAGCAAATGCTATTGTACAAATCAGGGCTTTTTTTATTTTGTTTTGTTTTGCAATAAGCTGTTGATTGACCATATACTAGCAAACCACGAGGTAAAGTTTTTGAGGCTAACAGTAACTATTTTGAATGAGTTCTTTGAGGAGTAGGAAACAGCTGACTATTGACTGTTAAAGGATGGTCACAGCTGCTTGGGCCAGGCTGAAGTTAGGGACTACATTTGTAAAGGCAATCTACCCCAAGAAAAACCCAGCTTTGGAAACAGCAAAAAAGTTGGGTTGAATTTCTTAGATGCAGGGCCTGAGGTGGAGAGATGGGACTGGTTGAACTGGAGCATGTTGAGACTAGTTATAGAGAGTAGGGAACTCAAGAGGAAACTAATGTACTGGGAGAAAAGGGTGAGAGTGGGAATCAGAAACCTTAAAGTCCAGGTATAGCTGAAATTATGCAGAAGAAAAGTAAAAAGGATGCAGAATTGTAATCAGAGAGTGGGGTTTTGGAAGTTATTATTTCATATAAAGCCATTTCCAGACCTTGGGTGAGATGGTACTTATGAGTTTGCTCAAGTTATCATGACTGTAGATACAGTGGGATTAGAAGAAGAGTTGCCGGTTTGGGTTGTTGGATGAGTTGATCCTATGGGCTGAAGGCACCAGGGATGATGGCAGGAATTGGAGGGAAGAGCTGAGAGTTACGTAGGCATTAGAGTGGAGAAATGGGGATGATGTGGGCGTTGGAGTCTAGCACTGCATTGAGTTGGATCAAATAGCTCTGGAATTCCTTGTGTGCAAGGAAATCATTCAGTGAGAACGGCTTCTGTGGAAATACACAGATAAGCCTACCTTACCAGCCACTGTCATCCTTAAGCTATAGCTGCACTGGGTATAAACAGTGTATTGGAGTGTATAAGGAAATAGTATTCTTTTAAAAAAATTTTTATTGGAGTATAGTTGATTTACAATGTTGTTTCAGGTGTACAGCAAAGTGAATCAGTTATACAGTTTTTTTTTTTTTTTTTGGCCACACCGTGTGGCATGTGGGATCTTAGTTCCCAGACCAGGTATCAAACCCTCACACCCACTGCATTGCAAGCACAGAGTCTTAACCACTGGACCACCCGGGAAGTCCAGGAAATACTATTCTTAATGTAAAAACATTTTTAGTGTTTTGCAAAATTTAATTTGCTTAACATTCTATAGCATTTCTGATGAAACTGACATACAGTTGTGCTAATGGGTTGGGGACAGTGGCAAGGATGTCTCTTTTAAAAAAGATTTACTTTATCTAACCCACTGCTTCCAGGCCACTGCAGAGAGATTTTTTTCTCTCTTTTGCATGTTCATAAACAGTTAAGGAAATATCCCACTTATTTTTTTCTCTGTTGAATTCTTAAACATTTTCAAATTCTTGGTATTGCGGTATATTCTCCAGAATTTATTTTAGTATTTATTATGTTTCATTTCCTTTACTGTTCCCACTAGGTGTCATTTTCCCTTTCTACCTTTAGTAAGGGTGTCATATTAGCTCTATAGAGCATAAGCTTTCAATTTTACCTTTCATTTTTTTGGTACAAAGAGCATATATAAAATATCATTTTATCCTTTAGTGTTGCATCCTCTTGTAGCAGTTTTAGCTATTATTTTTCACCAATGTTTTGAAAGTAGGCACTTAGAGCATATTTCTTAATGATGTATTTTTCAAGATGTAGGTGACATCGTTAAACAGGTGTATTTGTAATAAAAAAATTTTTCCCCAAACTTCTGTCTAAATCTCTTGCTCAGTGCTACTCAACTGGGAATCAAAACTCAGTAGTGTAACAACAGGTTATTCTCTTTCTACATTTTCTCCTTCATTATAAGTATAGTCATGGTTTTAACAAGGGCCAATGGCTTAACCCAAAGGATTGATCTGGGACCCTTTGACAGGTCAGTGCATGGGTATCAAGGACATCTATCCCTCAAATCTCATTAGCAAAGCATTTCTTAAACAAGGCTATGCAAAGAGGGAGAAGAAAAGCAACCTTGAGAGAGAGAGAGAGAGAGAGAGAGAGAGAGAGACTGTGTGTGTGTGTGTGTGCATGAACTTACAAGAAAGAATCTTTCTTTTATACCCACACACTCAATATCTTCATGCAGATTCCCTTCTATTCTCTACCTGAAGGTAAACACTTGAGTTGAGTTGAGTCATTCATATTTCTATGTAGTTTAGTTTACTCTTTTGCCATTGCTATGTGAAAATGGTGAGTTTTGATAAGACATCAGAGAGAAGAAAGTAGTATTTTTAAAGTCCAGGCCAAGTCTGGGTGAGTAATTTGGGAAACTTGGGCCTCAGCGAAGTGCCAGGTGCTTGAAGGGTGAAGCATGTCTCCATCTCCATGACGAGGAGACAGTTTGATGTGGTGAAAGATATCAGATTCGGCCCCACAGTCATGAGTTGCAGCTCTTTCTTGGCTTTGCCTTACTCTGGGATTTTTGGCAAGCTGTTTAGCTTGTCTAAATCTCAGATAAGATCTATAATTTGGGGATATTAACATATGTCTCAACTGTTTTGAAAAGGATTATATGAGGTGTTGTATTAAAAATCCTTGCCACTCACCTGGCACAGAGTAGGCCTTCAATAAATAAGAGTTACCACATCTTTAATACCCTGAAGGTAAAAAATTACATTGCTTTGCCATGATCTATCAAGATGCTAAAGCACTGCAGTATCTATAAATCTAATTTCTAAAATTTGAATTAGATTTCCAATATAAAATCTCTTGAAACAGGATAAGTGGGTAGTGTTTACAATTCAGATTTCTTAAAAGCGCATAAAAAGTTTAAGAAATACCTACATAGAAAACAATAAACTATTAGTGAAAAAAGAAAAATTGTGGAAATGGCACTCTTTCTTATATTCTAGGTGTAATAGCCATCACAGCTGAATTGGTAATTTTATTTTTCTTATGAAAGATTTGCTGCTTTATTCTTACCTCTGGGAAAATATTCTATTATCTTCACCAAATGATTCAACTATAGGTTTTTATTTTTGAATCTTAGATCTTTTAATTGTAAAATATTATCACTTTTATTCTTAATAACCTAATAACTATTATTGATCTGCAATTGTTCTCTGCTGGATTAAAATCCTAATGTGACACAATAAAATATTTCCTCCTCTGGTTTCAACCACCTGTTAAGATAATCATTATATACTGTTGGTCAGTTTATTTAATGTTATTGAGATGATTTATTATACATGTTATAACTTCTCTTATATTTACTCTCCAATAATACTTTGATATTAGTAATTGTTATTGGAATTTACACAGTAACATTATTTAAGAAGCAGAGAGAAATATGTACATTAACTTCCCAGTAAAGTAAACTTTAATTGAAAATTTGGGGTTTATATTATTTTTGTTCAAAGATGAAAATTAATTACAGTGTTCTGTAGGAAAATTTACTGTATTCTGTATATAACTAAACTGGCCATTAGAAACCAAACCTATTTGTTTTCTGCGTTTCACACTGACAATTACAAAATGACATAAATTCTGGATTTATTTAAAATACATAATATATATTCCTCTTCTGTTAAGATTATCTGTGTTATAAATGGAGGTGTGTCCACAAATGCAAACTTATAAATCAAAGAAATGGCGATTTTCCCAAGTAAAAACAACAGTAAAAGGCAATTGGCTGAAATTTCTTTTAAACATATGAAGGAATCACATTATAGCTTTGCTTAAAGACTATTAGTTTCTGTTTATGGTGTTGTAGAAAGTCTAAGCTTCTTTAACAGAAAACAGTCTTTTACAAAAGTATCTAATCCTATCCTAGCACTGGTTGCTAGGAGAACATTTGATGCAAATTAATCAGTAAACATCTAGCAGCCAGCTACCTAAGGAGATGGGGAAGGGGAGAGACTTTGAAGCTGGCCAGCAGGGAAACCGCTGATGGGAAAATGACTGTCGAGGGTTTTTTATACACACCAGCAGCATCACACTGTGATACGAATTTTTTTCCCTTTTTCGTTCTTGTAGGTAAGGAGGGGAAAAGAAAGCAGGAAAAACTGAAAAGATAAATGGGGTCTTCCCAGTGAAGGTGAGCTTGATTGTCTTCTGTTGAACTTTGGCAACAGCAAGGATTAGATTAATTAATGATTAATAACAAATGAAAATTAGTGAGAATGGAGTAGGGTACTTAGTCCTCCCTAGATATTTGTATTTAAATTTTACTCTGCATCCATCATGTGTCCTATTTGCAAATAATGTTTCTATAAACGACAACAACAACAGAACAGTTTGAGTGTGAAAAAGAATCTCCTTCACCTAAAATTTCATCTGGGACAAGATCCTAGTATATTTTAGAGAGAATAAAGGATAAATATCTAGCCATTTTAAAATGAAAACTATGCTTTAAAATATCAACAAAATGAGAAATAAATTTGCTTTCTTAAATTTTAATGGAATTTAGGTGTGTCCCACAGAGAGATTTTTGTCATTGATCAATATTCATATCTGTAGAAGAAAAGTATCAGTCTTAGTAGAGCTGAAGAAGTTTACACACCAGGAAATTGTTATCTTGGTTTACTGTACCTGGATTAATTCCTAACCTTTAGTCTTTTCAAGCAGGTTTTTTTTGGTTTTATTTTGTTTTGTTTTGTTTTTACTACTGAAGAAAACCAAAAATTGGAATTCAATTTATAGAATTTTCATTTTGTAATGAATATGAGAACATAGATTATTTATGTTTAGAAATTATTATCTATGGGACTATATAAATACATAATATCCTACAAAATCTGCAAAGGAAGTAACATAATGAAAAATATGTTTATTAGTTTTACATAAACCTATTCAACTATCTTTTTAAAACAGGAACAAATTTGGTGTGGTGAGAGAGTTTATTATTTTTAGACTAAAAATAAATCTTTTTAATTTTTCTATAATAAGAAAGCTAACTTTATTTATATCATTTCTCTTTTAAATGATTTATACATACACATATTAAAATCATGCCATGTATTTCAATCATAATCCAAGGTTAAAAGTCATGAATTCTGCTCAGAATTTTGCCACACATGGTACTTGATCTAAGATCTACAATGTTGACTAAGATTATCTATTTTCTCTTCTGTACAAAATTGTGAAGTGTTCAATAAGTTTAACTTTATGCTTCACTTTTAAATTATCTGGCAATGACATATAGAATATTATCTTATTTCCCTTCTTTCATTCTTTCCTATGTATGGCTCAGGATAAATAAATCAACCAATATACAGAGCACAAAAAAATAAAATGGTTGCTAGGGGCTATGGACCTCAAAGTGAGAGATTAGGCCCTGACCTCAAAGATATTACCATCTGCTTTCAGAGTTAAAATTAAAACAAATACAAGAAACAATAAGTCAAGATGATACATTTTTGAGGTGGATTATGTTCTAGAGAAGTATGGAAACAAAGTTTAGCAACATCTATAGGAACCATGGTAGGCTCCACAGAAAGGATGAACTTGAGTGGAAGCTGAAGAATGAGGGGGAGTTGGAGGCACCCAGAGAGCCTTAGAGTTACAATATGTTGTACAATTAAGTGTTGAATAAACAACTAATATCGACTTATCCACCTTTGCAAATGATATTTAAAATGATATTTTTTGCAAATAATATTGAACGTATTCAGTTTTTGGTGTAATCAGATAGCATATTCTCTCATGGAGCTCCACACAAGAAAAATTAGCTAGGTAATTATTGTTTGTGATTAGTAAAAATATAATTAATATATGTTAAAATACATTAATTTTATATGTAGCAAGGTCCAGGGTTATGGAAGAGCTATCTACACAGACACAAATAGTTTGGAACAAAGGTAATTTAATTAAGGGATTTTTTTGTATTCCTTTATTGAATAGCTATTTACCTGAATTGATTTGTTTTCAAAATAAACAATGTTATTACTATTGTTTCAAAACACTTGCATGAAAAGATATAGAAAATAGAAAAAGTATAACATCCAACAAAAATATCAGATAAAAATATTAAACTAAAATTCTTCAATACCAACATATTAATGTCTTGATAATATAGTGGATCTATATATACAGTGTAAGTGGAACATTGATTTTACTTATTCTTTTTCTAAGGGAAATGTAGATCACCTTAGTGCTCTAAATTCTCTTATATTCGATCATGTGAAAGAGGCCCATACTGAGTGGTTATAATTTGGTTCTAATAATAATCGGTTACATAAAAGTTGTCCGTCTGAATGCTTATAATGACCATGTAAAGCACATCTTTATTTTAGTGCAAACTTCTGCATGCTGGTTTACCTCACATGTACTACTTCAATTTTTCCAAACCCAAACTTCCGTATATTTACCCTTCCTCAGGCGCATCTCACAGTAGTCAGTGATATCACATTTTACCCAGGTGTGCAAGACAGGCTCTTGGGCATCACACTTGTCCATCATCTCTGAGAGCCATTTGATCTCCCATTTCTATTACATAGACTCTTTGTACTCTTCCCACAACTGTTCTGATTTCAAGCCTGTGATGGTTAATTTTATGTGTCAATTTGACTGGGCCAAGGGGTGCCCCGGACATCCCGGACATTTGGCTAAACAGTTTTCTGGGTGTGTCTGTGAGAGTGTTCCTGGATGAAATTAACATTGAATCAGTAGACTGAGTGAAACAGATTTCCATCCCTAGTGCGGGTGGGCCTTATTCAATGTTGGAAGCCGGAATACAACAAAAAGTCTGATCCTCCCAAGAGTAAGAAGGAATTTTTCCTGCCTAGCTGCCTTCAAACTAACATTGTTTGTTTGTTTGTTTGTTTTTCCTGCCTTTGGACTCAAACTGAAACATAGTCTCTTTCCGAGTCTCAAGTCTACCGGCCTTTGAACCGGAACTACACCATAGGCTCTCCTGAGTCTCCAGTTTGCCAACTGCAGCTTATATCCTATTGGTTCACTTTCTCTGGAGAACTCTGACTAATACAAAGTCCTTAGCACTTCTCTTCTTGGATTTTGTAGTATTCTCTTAATTGCTCTCCATTTTCTCACCCTTCCCATATGTCTAACATACACCCGCCATACTTAACGTTTCTCAAATGTAAATCTCTCAGGCCTTTCCTAGATTAAAATTCTTCTTGGCTCCTCATCCACTTCAAGATAAAATACAACTGCTAGCATATCAAATAAAGCACCTCAGTGACCCAGGCCAGCCTTGTTATTTCCCTTCCTTCCAGCAAAACTGAAAAAGTTCCAGTTTCCTGAACTGAGCTGCCCAACAACTTAACATGTTCTACTTGGTCTACCTATACTGTCACTTTTTTCACTTCTCCATTGTCCACTGTCTAATTCCTATGCTTCCTTAACACTTGGCTCATGTTGTATTTCCTTCTAGAAGCCTCCTATTAGTTCCTTCTCCTCCCGTCTCTTTGATTTCCTCTTTTATAGCATGGGGTTGTAATAGTAGATTGTTCACACCTCTATTTCAGAGAAATGATAAAATCCTTGAAGCGAGGAATCTTATCAAATCATTTTACTCAGTGCCCAGCACAGAACAGAGCATATAGTAGGCATTCACTAAAGTTTTGATGAGTAAGAGAATGAATGAACCTCACTCATATCAATTAAATTCATTTTTAACACACACTTTCATATTTAACATAGACAAGGCATTTCAGAAATTCACCTTGTTCTGAATTTAGTTCTCTCTATATTTTTTATATTCTTTATTTACCCTGTCACATCCACCCCACTCTGTGCCTCCAGAGACTGACATTTATGAACTTTATTAATGGGCTCCCCTGTTCTCTGGCTTAAGATTGGGTTCAACCAATAGTAGATACAGGCAAAAGATTAAAGGGTGGGAGTGGAGGGAGGCTGGGGTTTTATTCCCATGACACTCTCCGCAACGTGGCAGTAGATGCATTCCTCTCCCCCAAATCTCTGTGGTCTATTACCTGCTTCCTCCCATTGCCCTTCAGAATTGGGGTGGCAATAGCTCCCCACTATTAGCCTGAGAGTACTTAACTTTCTATTTCTAGTTTCATTAAGCTTCTTAAACTTTTCTCAATTAATTTATTGGACAGGGTCACCAGCTTCCTGCCAGGAGTATGACTAATGCAATACAAAGCCTTCCCTCCCCCCACCTCTAATCTATTTTAAGAATCTAACATGATAGCACAGTAACTCCACCAACCAGGTCATATGTTGGACTCATCAAACCCATTAAATATTCTAGTAACTATACAGTAGGCCAAACCATACCATGATGGGGAATCTAGTATTTTTATTTTTTTAAGGTAACTAAAAGAATCTTACAGCTTTAAAATGCTTTTCAGTTTAAAAGGTGGTTTCAAATTCATTGTCTCATTTCATCATATCATGTGTAAATATCTTACTGGCAAACAATGGAAATACTCAAATATACAGCTTTGAAAGGCTTATTTCAATATTTAAGCTTTAAAACAGAACTTAAACTAAAATTATATTCTTGTTAAAAAATAGTCATTTTCATCAGTGAAATAAAAATAGGATTTTACCCCAACTCAGTAGTCAATTATAACTCATGTCTCATTTGTGCCTAAGTGATTCCCTCCCATTAGGGAGTTGGAGGCCAGATTAACTCAAGACTGCCAGGGCATTTTACCACACCACTGGGTGTGCTCCACTCATGCTCTTTTGCCCACAGTAAATGTAATACTTGGAAAAATAGCGTTCTCTTGAATGCTGTAGACAGTATGTATAAGCCTATAGTCCAAAAAGCATCACCAGATCTGTGTTTTGTAGATGCTGCATTGTGGTGCCTGCCAGCTGGGGAAAGCTCTAGAGCTCTTCATTGTCTTCCCCAGAAGGAAAGCACTACATGCTCCCTTGTTCCTCCAGAGTTGTTATCCTTCTCCATGTCGAACTCCCAGGAAATCACTGAAGCACCCAGCGTAGTCTGGCTCATGATGTAACTAGTGGTGCAATACTCCTTTTTTCTGCCTTTTTCCATTTTGATCAAAAATCTAAATATGATATACAAAGACTTAAGAAAAAGAGGATGGATACGCTTTCATGATCAAACACTTTTGAAAAAGGAGAAACTTTGTTTCTGGGAAATTCATGCAAACAAACTAGCACAATCTTCAAGGATCTTAAATTACAGAGGTCAAATTATCTTATTCATTTAAGGTAAAAGGACTGATTAGGTTGCCCATGAAAGCTACTATTCCAGAAGCTACTTTTAAAGGGTTTAAAATTCCAGATGATTCTTGTAGAGGCAACTGAGTTTTCTGAGAGCTTCTTCAGTTTTATATTACATGTGTAGAGTGTACTTGAAAAACACCCCTGAATAGATTCTTTAATTTTTTTAATATAATGCCTTGTATACATCTGGTAGGGTATCCAAAAGACACTCTTTTTAAGTATGTCATTTAAGTTTGATAAAAATGCACAAAGAGATTGGTCTCCAGACTGTGTCAATGTACATAGCACTTTTGATGCTTGCCTAGTCCTGTGCCCATATAAACTAATAGAACAGAGTCAGCAGAACACAAAGCAAATTTAATGCATAAGCTCTGCCCCTTTTTAACTTCAAATCTAGATTGAGACTCTGTCGTGTCCAGAAAGGCCCCAGATGCAAAGTCAAGTGTAGTGACTGGATTTTCCCCCAGGCCCTGTTAATTTCACAAAGAAAAATTGCAGGATGAATTAGACAACTATATGCACCCAGTAAAAATTTCTGCAAGTACATGAACATTTCAGTTCTCATTTCAATTTAAACAACTGATTAATCAGATAGCTAAAAGTGTATTATCAACAATGAGTTCTGTATATTGTAATCAGACCCAAACTAGGAGTGTTTCAAGGGAAAGACTGAGCCATGGAGGCAGGCCCCCAAGGGTGTTTCAGGTCAGTAACTGTCAGGGGTGATATTCATGTATTTACTGACCCCCCCCTCCAACCTCAGTGGTATCAGTACATCCTGGCTGATTTTTGGTTTTAGCATCAGAGGAAGTTTTTAATGGAGGCAACCAAATCCTAACTGAGGCAAGAGATCCTCAGGGAGTGCACAGAAACCTGATGAGTGGGAAATCCAACAAGAAGGACACAGTAAGTCAGGCCTGTTACCATATTTGCCAAGGCATCATAGCATTCTATGATGGAAGCACTCAAAAGCACCAATATAGGGATAAAAGCAAAGCAGAACAAATAGAAAAGAACAAGGTACTATAAGGTATACTCTATATGAAGTTTAAGTGCAATAGAAGCTATAAAATGAGGAGAGGCATCAATCATATTTTCAATTTCCAAAACAATGCCAAGAGCTTCAGTTTACTTTGAAGCCTAATTCAGGATAAATTGATTATCATCTGGGAAAGAAGAAATTTTCCATGTACTTCCATAACCCTAACATTTTTAGCAGAATATCTTTCCAGAACTTTAGTGATTGGTAATTGCATAAAAAGACAGAGGTAAGACTAGGTACAGGGCTCACCAACAACTGGATCCTCAGGGAAGCCAGGATCTTTTGAGGATATAAAGCATAGAATTCAAGGATCATAATTAAATTGGCAGAGACATGAAGGTGAGTCTTCAAGCAATGGAAGCTGTGTGTTTCCAGGAGGTTCTCAGCAGGTTGAAGCAGGACTCCAGCACATGGTTTCTCTGGGTGAACAGGCAGGGTAAAGCAAGTTGGCAAAACCCTCAACAAAAGGAGTGGAGTCAGGAAAGGTGAAAGCCATGTGGCTGCCCTCAGGTTGATATGGCTAGGGATGGATAGAAGTTGAGGATTTGGCTAAGGACCTTGTCCCAGATTCTCTTACAGGATCCAGCCCAGAGTAGGTGGTCAGTTTGTTGAGTGGAGGAATCATATCTAGCAAAGTATGTGCTCTTTGATTCTTTTCTAAGAGTAAAACTCACTCTTTAAGATTTTTTAAGACTTCCTTGATTAGACTAAAAGCACACATGCCTCACTCCTTAGGGAAAATTCCTTCTGGCCCAAGTATCTTACCAACCCTCCTTAGGAAAGGGTTCATTGCTCTATCCAAATGCTGATGCACAGTAAGGGTAAAATATACACTGAATTTTGAATACTGTATAGAAAAAAAAAGAATGTTAAATATCTTAATAGTTTTCATATTTATTTCATGTTGAAATCAATTTTTTAATATACTGAGTTAAATAAAATATATTGTAAAAATTTAAAAAAAAAAGCAATGGGACATTGTACTAAATGAGAAACGAAGCTCTTTCAGCAATGGAATATGATTCTGTTTCCCAGAACTTACAAAGGAAACTTGTTTCTTTTCGTATTTCAACATATTTATTTACTTTTAAAAATTTTATTACCTGTGAAGAAGTCTTATGATAGCATCTGTCTTAACGTCATGTAGCCAACAATTCACAGTTCATAAATAATCTAGAAGAGAGATCGCAAACATTTTCTATAAAGGACCAGAGAGTAAATTTGGGGGCTGTTGTGGGACATACAATCTCTGTGGCAACTATTGAGTTCTGCCTTTGTAGCCTGAAAGCAGCTATAGCTAATACAAAAAAAAAAAAAAGAAAAGAAAAAAAGAATGGTGTGGTTGTGTTACAAAAAACTTTTATTTACAAAAACCGACTGTGGGCTAGATTTGACCCATGAGCCATTCTTTGCCGATCCCTGCTCTAGAAGATAATACAGAAGTATGGCCTTAAAGATGGAATTCACTATTCTTCGCCTGCCAAATTCCAGCCAGGAATAATGCTCCATTTCTAGGATTCACCACTCAAATGAGTGTATAAATAAAATTAAATGGTAGTGATATTGTGTTCTTGCATTTCAACCTGGCAACTTCCATAGGAGGGAGAAAAAATTTAGTAATTTATTTCTTATTGTTTTCATACATTAGCTTCTTTTTAATTTCATATAAGAAAAATGCATTCATAGTATAAAATGGAATGGCTAATTTGGAAGATCAGTCAGTATGTAATAGTTATACTGAGATATGCAAAACTAGCTAGATATTTTTTTTTTAGTGGTTACACCCGTTAAGTAGATCAAGGGTGTAGGACAGATGCAGCATTTGACAGATCCCACTCCTGTAGAAGAAAGGAGGGTTTTTAAACTGTACATTACACATTGTCACATTATATAAAGTTATTGCTACATCAGATGACACAGAAGAACTGATATTACATGACCTGATGCAAATTCAAATGGAAAATTTGGAGCATACAAATGGATTAAACACCCTTGAAAATCAGGTAGAGTACAATTCCAAAGGATTTCAGGTCATTCAGAAATGCTATTACCTCCCAGCTAAGAAATGTAGACTGTTTTGTTAGTGATCACACTGAAGCATGAAACTGGGGAGGAAGACTATTAATCGGTCAGTTAAGGTAAGAAATCAGAAATATTATTTTAAGGTGGAATGTTGTGACAAACATGTAGCAAAATGTAAAATTACCTCTCAGAAGAATCTGTGTTTATTTTCAGTCACTATTTACAGTATGGGAAACGTATTATGACTGGAAAATCTCACTTGAAAAGTTCTTAGCCTAAAAACCTCACAGACCTTTTCAGAGTAGGTCTACCATTTTTCATATATGCTACCAAATTCTTCTCGGAAAGCAATTTACATGTCATATAAAATGTACACTTTTTTCTAAAATAGCATTTTACAGTGTTTTAAAAGGCTTTCATTTTTCTAGATATTGCTAAACTACTTATGAACATATAATGGAGGAATGAGTCAACAACTATGTTAAGGCTGGAGTACTTTATAACACTACTTACGCGCTAAATGTTTACTATCCAGCAAGCTCTCTGTTGATTAAAAAGACAGTCTTGATTGTAGTAGATGGTTGTCTGTCAGAAGAATTAAGCTCCTTCTTTTTAAAAAATATTTTGAATACATGTCCGATTACTTAATTGAAACCACTCTCTTTGATTTCCCTTAAGAAAAGTATTGCTTGATTCTTCTCATCCCTTCAGGTATTTTTTTTTAAATAAAGAGATCATTATTTGATATTTAAAATGGAATATCAGGCAAATGAAGCCAATAATTGAAGATTTATTACTTAGTATATCTTATATAACCATATGTCATATGTATTAGAATTGCTTATAATAAAAGGTATTTACCTTGGGAAATTACAAACATCTAAATTTTGAAATGTAATGCGTAGCCAAGGGATGGTAAAAAATTCAGTAGAAAGTTATAAAATCTTTGCTGTGAAAATTTAAATACTCTGGTGATACTGTAAGAAATGCATTTAACAAGTTAATTTTGGTTGGATTCTTCCTTTACCACATTTGTAGAGCTTACCACCCTTTGTTTCATCACTAGTAGGTAACAGTACTTTGCACTTTGAGGGTGTGGTGCATACTTTGTTCATCTTTTTATTCCTACATATCGCCTAAATACCATAGTCCCCTGGCAAGTCTCTTTCCTGGTGTCATGGGTATGCAATAAATGTATTTTAGAATGAATGAATGAAGTAAAAAGCCAAATCAGCATATAATACTCTCTATAGGAATGATGCCATAATTTTTTATAACTTTTTTATAGTGACTGTTTTTAGATCTTTAATTATCAAATTCACTCACTTGCTAAGTAATACTACTCCAAAATAATGTCACCAGAGAGCGAGTTTAATGTAGTCTAAACTCATGCATGAAAATTATTATGGAATGTCTCAGTTAATAATTCTTAATATACTTAAAATAATTGATCATTTGATTTGCACATTTGTGTATTTCTTAGCTTGTTTAGTGTGTTATTTTTTAAAATGTTTCTGTATTCTAAATATTAAATACATTTCTTTAAAAAGCACATAATGTACTTACCAAATGCTACAAATCAGAAATACATTTTACTTGAAATGAGTATCTATTATTCAAAATAATAGTTGAAATATATAGAGCCCTTATATTTCAAAATATTAACCTTTCACTGAATTGATTAAAAGCAGGTAATATGACTTTGAAGCATTTTGAAAACCTGACTACTGAAAATCAATCAAATTATTTTTGTTGTTTGGTAATGTAAAAACAGTTGCTCCATTTTTCAAAGCGTGTGATTATCCTGTGCACCCTGCCAATGAATAGATTTAGTAGAAACCATAAACTGTAGAGAAGAATCATTAATAAGAAAGAATCAAAAACAAAGGAAAGTAAGTGGGTTAATTACAGTAAATATGATTTAAGCATCTGTTTAGGCTATCAAGGGAATACAAAAGGGAATTTGAGAGATATTATAATCTAAACCCAAATTGACAAAACTCAAATAAGGGTAAAATTCTCTTCACAGCATAATGAGCATTTATTAAATATTATTTTTACTTAAACGTAGACTTGGAAATGGACAGTAAGCAGTACTTATGCTTTAAAAAAAAAAGTAGTATAAATACCTTACCTAAACCCTCTTTCTATGACAGCTGCCATACAGAATCTATGACAAAATCAAGCTGTACAGATATGACTAAGGACCAAGGTACACAAGTTTAAAAACACTTAAAAGGGTTTTCAGGGCACAAAATGAGGTATTTTCAGTATGATAATTATACATTTTTTAAGTGACATGTTGTGTAATACTTTTTTCTTTTACTTTTTTGCTATGCTTTTAAATATTATTGATAGTTGTAGTATTTATGATCAGATACTATAGCCTTTAAAATTTCTTCTTTGTTTTGGATTTAATATTTTCTTTGTGGTCAGTTATCTGATTGGTTCTTTTAAGTATTCCATGGATGTATGAATATTTCATGGACATTTCTTTAATTTGTTTAATCACTTTATTTATTATATGATATAATTACTTAATTTTAACTAGATCTGTCTGATTTCAAAAGATAGTCTTCGTAATATGCATATCTGATTATGTTCTGCTTCCTTTTGAATTATCTTTTTTTAATTTAATTTTATTTATTTATATACAGCAGGTTCTTATTAGTTATCTATTTTATACACATTAGTGTATATATGTTAATCCCAATCTCCCAATTCATCCCACCACCACCACCACCCCACTTTCCCCCCCTTGGTATCCATACGTTTGTTCTCTACATCTGTGTCTATTTCTCCTTTTGAACTCTTAGTGGCCTTTCATGCCAACAGAATAAAATCTAAATTTCTCTGTATGATAGAAAAAGCCCTTCACCTCCCTTATTTCTTTCAAACTTCCACTGTGCCTCCGCATCTAACATACTATCAGCTGATCCATACTGGAAAATCTTGTGGTTTCCAAACTTGGCATGCTCCCTCACACTTTTGTAACTTGACAATACTTTCCCCTGACCTTTAAGTCCCTTTCCTAGTACATCTGTCTTAACTAGTGTCACTATTCAAAACTCATTTTAGTAATAATCTCTGGTTCTCCTCCAATGTATTTGTTTATGTTATAACTGTGCCGTTCAATACAGTAGCCACTAGATACATGTAGTGATTTAAATTCAAATTAATTAAATTTACATAAAATTTGAAAATTCATTTCCTCAGTAGTGTCAGTCACATTTCAAGTGCTCAATATCCACGTATAACAAGTCACTACCATACTGGACAACATAGGGAATTCCCAGGTGGCCCAGTGGTTAGGACTCTGCGCTTTTACTGCAGAGGGAATGGGTTTGATTCCTGTTCAGGGAACTAAGATGCCCCAAGCTGCACAATGCGGCCAAAAAAAAAAAAAATTGACATAGATATAAAATATTTCCATCGTCACTAAAAGTTCTATGGGAGAGCACTGACTTAAAATCTTAATTGTGAAATTGTATTATATATAGTAGTCTTTTTATTTCTCTGTTTCTCAATCTGGAGATTTCTAAAAGGAAATAACCTAAACCATTGACCTTTAGGCCACATAGTAGGAATGCAGTGTTTTTTCATACTTCACATGCCAACATTCATAAACACTTACAAGAGGAAACCACAGTGATCTATAACCAGAGGGATAAGCAAGATTATTAAAGTGCAGAAAACATCCAGAGGAAAAAAGACTTTTGAGTCATGGGAGTAAAACCTTCTCAGCCTAAAACATAGTTAAAATCTGAAGAATAAAAGACCTAAACTCTTACATCACAACTGCTACAAAGAGCATGGGGATCTTAAGCAGAGGCTAATTTGTAGAAAACATGGATAGAGAATGATACCTCTTAGGTTTTCAGTTTTGTTTTTTTTTTGCAGTAAGCAACAATTAGATATTGAAATAACATTGTTGATCATTTGAATCCTGTGAGACTGAACAATATGAGACATTGTTAGAAATGACTGAAAACTTCCAACATTTAGTATACTATCCATGAGAAGGAATTGACCATTGTGGGCATATATAGTCCCACGTGGGCCATAGGTACAGATGGAAGAACTGGAGTGGAAAGATAAACTTATTATTATTATTACTGATTTCTCATTTTTGAACTGCAAATAAAAATTTATATTCTGTAATTTTCATTCTTTTGGAAAATACTGATGACTATTGCTTCCAATTCCAACCCAATCCATTACTCAAAAGTCATTTTTTCAGTGAAGTTTGTCCTTGCTCACATTATCTAAAAGTTCAAGTTCCACAGTCCATATCTCTTTCTCTCTTTTTCTTCTTCTTATCACCACTTAACATTCTAAATATTGTACATATTTGCCTTGTTTGTTTGCAACCCACAAAAAATTTAAGCATTTGAGTGCAGGTATTTTGGTCAATTTTGTTGACTGTGGTATCACTAGCTCCTAAATGTGTCTGGCACGTAGTAACTACTCCATAACTATTTGTTAAAGGTTGAATGTTCCAGACAGAACTCATTATTTTCTTCCCCTACATATGCTATCTCAAATTGTGGTACTGTAGATATTCTATAGGGTTACTGATCTTAGAAATGCTTTTTCTTAACTTCTCAAGTTCAGTTAATTGCCAAGTTTGACCCATTTTCCCTTCTAAGTTTTTTGACTTTCATATCTACTTCCATTCTCCCTTGTACTACCAGAGAGAGCCTGCTAACTGGCCTCTGTCTCAGGATGCCTTTCTTCAAATAGCACCATCCATACTGCCGTAACTATGAACTTTCTAACATGCAATTCTACTTGTGTCATTCCTTTTCTCAGAACTCTTCAGAGGGATCTCAAACACTTTGGAATAAAGTCCAAACTCCCTATCATTATGCACAAGGCCCTACTTTCTTTTCCATCCTCATCTCCTTCTACTCCTTGTTTGCAAGCACCTGCATAGAGCCTCTTGTTTTACCCCTGGCCTCTCTCGTGCAACAACCTGTCCTTGAATGTCCTCCCACCTTTCACAGAGCTAACCACAGACACTAAGTTTGGATTAGTTAAACATTCTCTAGGAACTTTTTTATAATGTAGTTACCAGTTAATGCGCTGATCTCTTACAGACCATGAGTTCCTGGAGAGGAGAGAGTACATCTTACCTTTATAATTAACACAGTGCTGGGATAGACTAGGAGCATAGAACTGTTGAAAAAAGGATTAAATAATTGAATATCATCCTAAGGGACTGAGAATGTATGTTCACAGGCAGATGCCATTTATATGACAAACCTCTTCGGGAAAATGGCTAATCTATTAGAATTAGAAAAATCATTTCAGATGTTGTGTTCAAATAATACATAAAAAATCTGGGCACAAATGTTAAAATAGCTTTTTTAATAGTTTTTAGTGAGTTTTAGGTCTAGCAGTTTCAGCTTCACTAACATTTATGTTCATGATCTTCCTAAATAACCCTGTCGATTTCCAATACTTTTCACCTTTGGTTTAAAGGAGAACAAGATGTGCCTGTGGTGAATATTTTCAAATTTTCAAATTTTTCTGAACAATGCTTACCTTAACTCGGCATAGAAAGACTAAGCAAAGTCCATCCTCTGTTTATCTTGAGCAATTTCCAGCCACAGGTTTGTGCACAGGATTTATATTCCCAACTGGATTGAACTACTTTCACCTTTATTAAGTGGTTTTGGTGCTGAAATGGTTTTTATTCAAGCTTAAATCCTTTTGTTCTTTATACATTTAAGAGAATTACTTTTGCTTTGAACATTTTCAGGTTCCCATGATTCTTATCTCACTCTATTCTTTGAAAGCTATGAAGCATTATTTACATTTTATTTCACAGAAATTGTTTTTATAAATGTGTAGTTTTGCTTTCACTTTGTCTATCATTTTCATTTCCTATGAACTGACTTTGAAGGCAGAATACGTTGTAGTATTGTGATCATCATTTTGGAAAAAATACATTCCCCAAATTTGGTTATCAAATAACTTCCATACTGTTAGTTTTAACTCAGGAAAAAAAATCAAATCAAATCAAAACAAAACAAAACAAAAACACAAAACCTTTAACAGTTACCCAGAGTTTATAGGTCTACAGCAACTATGAATAAACTGCTAGAGGCAAATTCTTTTCAGCAGAAATTCTGCTCTGCCGTATTTTTTTCCTTAAATTTTTTTTCTAAACAAATGTCATAATTATAATCTTTTAATTAATTTGATACTCCATACAGAGGATTCCTAAATGAAAGCGAGTAGCTGTTTTTGCCATGGTGCCCAGAAGGATGCCTCTATTTTGCCAAAAAATTTTCTGTCACTAATGTGAAGCCTGTTGACAAACTGTTGTTTATATGTTGTCAATGTGATGCCAAGTCAATTGTTTCACTACGGGAATCCTGGCTTGGCCCCAGTGGCTGTCTAAATCTTTGTAGACACACAGATACTTTTAGGGAAATAAATTAAAGGTAAAAAACCTCTTTTTATTTGGCTCTTAACTGAAATTTCATGAAAATACGAAAATAACTGGTGATCAAATAACTTTGCAAGAACTGTAATTCTAAAACTTTGACATATGGTTGGCTTTTAATTCCTCTAGCTGTTAATTAAGAGGCAAATTGTACAAGATGGTTAGGTATATATCAACTTGCAAATTTTACCTTTTTTTTTCTTGTCATTAAAAAATAGCAAAGAAGGAGCTTTATTGGTCTTATTTATCCTCTAAATCAGTGGTTGTCAACTGGGGGGAGGGCATAATTTTGCCCTCCAGGGGACATTTGGTGATGTTTGGAGACACTTTTTTGTCACAATTAGGGAAAGGGTTATAGTATGTAGTAGATGGAGGCCAGATGGATGCTGCTAAACATTCTACAATGCACAGGACAATCCCCTACAACAAAGAAAAATCTGGTCCAAATGTCAGTTGAGTCAAGGTTGAGAAATACTTATCTACCTTAAATGGTATAAGAGTGTAGAGAATAGCATTTAAAAGTTATAAAAACTCAGTAAACTTTAGAGAAAATATATAATTATTATTGCTAGAAAGTTAAGTGGGGACACTAAAAGAATGGGAATAACTTCCATGTTAGCAGAGAAAAAAAAAAAGGCAAGGATGAGATAAACATTATTGGTTCACAAATAGAAATAAAAAGCAGGGAGAGGTATGAAGGCAAAAACAAAAAAAAGCTGTATAAACAAAAACCAAAAATATGAGTCTGGAAATAATCTTTTATACATCACTAATAGAAATATATGTAAAGGACGTGACTAAAATTACAGAATGAAAGGCTAGATATATATTTTTAATATATAAGAAATACATAAAGAAAATGGCACACAAGGTTAAAAATATAAAGATAGCAAACAATGGCCCAAACAATGCCATTGTAGTGAGATCTATATTGGATAGTGCAGGGTTTTAAGGCAAAACCGTTATTCAATTAAGAAGAAATATTACACATAACTAAAAGTTACAGTCCACCAAGATGATTTAAAAATATGACTCTGTATACAGCTAATCAAATAACCTTGAGATATGTAACCTAATACTGATAAAATTACAAAAGGAACTGGGCAAATCCACAAGCATAATAGATTGAATATCCTTCTGTCAACAAAGGATAGATCAATCAGATTCCAAGTCAACAGAATACAGACAGTTTAAATTATAAGATTGCTTAGATATCTGTCATTTATCTTAAATTACTTCAACATACACAGTTCAGTATAAATGGGTGTGTTCATCATGATATATACCCCTGGGGCTCAGATTAGTTGTTTTATCAGAAATGTACACTCCATCGGTGGTTATAGAGCATTTAATCTAAAACCCACACTCCAGAAGTGGCTACTATAGTGCTGCAGCTATCTCTGACTCCCATCAACACCAGAGACTTTGCTAATTATCAAAATGAATGTTAGAAATGAGTTTCCATTGATAAAAGTCTTGCTAACCAGCACTGTGGATATTAAAAACAGGTTCTCGGACTTCCCTGGTGGCACAGTGGTTAAGAATCCACCTGCCAATGCAGGGGACACGTGTTCGAGCCCTGGTCCGGGAAGATCCCACATGCTGCGGAGCATCTAAGCCCGTGTGCCACAACTACTGAGCCTGCGCTCTAGAGCCTGTGAGCCGCAACTACCGAAGCCCACACGCCTAGAGCCTGTGCTCTGCAACAAGAGAAACCACCACAATGAGAAGCCCACGCACCGCAACGAAGAGTAGCCCCCGCTCGCCACAACTAGAGAAAGCCCGCGCGCAGCAACGAAGACCCAACACAGCCATAAATAAATAAATAAATTTATATTAAAAAAAAAAAAAACAGGTTCTCATTGATGAAATTAGTGGCATTTGACATAGATGGATTGGCTAGAATTTTGTGTACACATGAGCAGGTTATGAAAGTCCAGCCAGCACTATAACCCACCACTTAGCAAAAGCACCCTAGATTAGATACCTCAACTACAAGATACAGTTAGCTGAATTCTGCCTTGGAATATTGTCATATTTGCTTCAGGTGAAACTTTCATGCAAGGTGTTTTCTCCAAAGATAACAGAACTGGGACTTCAAGATACAGAATAATTAGTATGTAGACATGATTGATATTAATCATCTGTATTAATAAAATAATTCAACTGGAGGCACCAAGATCTACAAAAGTGAGCCTAAGAGTCAAGTATGACAAAATTGTCTAAGGGTAATTCACAAAAATAAGTTAGATTTATCCTGGCCCCAACAAATAGTGAATATACATTCTTTTTAGGGCACATAAAACATTTATAAAAGGCAGTGACCACCTATTAGATCAAAAAGTAATTCTCAACAGATTTCAAGGAATTAATTATTTATAGGCCAAATTTTCTTACTGAAATATAATTGCAAAATAAATCAATAAGAAAATAAACATTAAAAAAATCAGATAAAACCCTTCCCAGCGTTAACAATAACATTAAGAAGAAAATAGCAATGAGAATGAAATAACATTTAAAACTGAATGATAAAACTTCTGCGTATCAAAACTCAAAGCTTATGAGATACTTATAAATCTATATACTTACATGTAGTAAAAGTGTAAAAATGTGGACTAGATACAGATCAAATTCATTGTGGTGGTTCTTTTTAGAGAGGGAAGGAGAGACATAAAATTAGAGGAAAGAATATTGGGGATTCAACTTTATCTGTAAGTTATTATTTCTTAAACAAATAGAAAAAGGAAGTAAAGGAGGGATAATATATACTTTTAAAAATTGCCCTTTGTTTACTTTGAGTGGGATATTCTGTATTATCTTTTGTATTTCTCTTCATTTTAAAGTCTCCAAATAGTAAAATGTATTAAAGTATTATTTCAAGGTAGGGCTATTTTACATCAACATTTTTCTATAGCAGAAAATATCTCAATCAAGCACTAAACACTGACTAAAAAAGTATTGCAAATTAAGGTGATATTAGATTTCATGACACAAATATGGTTCTTCCAGAATGTCAGCCTCCTGTCCCAAACTAAGGTTTATTAGGAATTTGTAGCAATATTTTTTTTTAAAAAAAGCAATTGAGGCTTATGGCCACCTTTATTGAATTGTTGTATTAAGAAATTCATTATCATCAGACTAAATTTTCCAATATCGCTCAACTAGAAATCTACTAAAAATTCAAATTTTTACTGTTTCTCAGGTAGGATATCATTGATCCATATAGGAAATATCCAGAATAGAAATGAATATATTATATTTAAAATACATTCATTCAAATAAGAAGCTTATAGAAATGACTCAGGTTACATGTTTGATTTTTTCCATGAATTTATAGTTTTGTAAATAAGATAAATCAAATTTTTGTTATGCTCTTAAACTGAAAGTTTCTTATAAAATATTTTCAAATGTTCAAATATTATCCGTAAGTTCAATATTTAGTATTTCCTTTCCAACATTCTTAAAATGTTTTAAGTGTTAATGAAAAATAATACTAGCTAACGTTTTTAAGTGTTTACTATATACCAGGTAGTATTCTAATCATAAACACACACATACACACACATGTATATGCACACATATACATGTACATATTTATACACTTATACATATATTCATTTAATTAAATAACTGATTACTTAAATCACCATAAGACACTTAAGTGATTTTTTGTGTGTGTGCTTAATAAACAAACACCTTCAGCCAGTATATGTAACCTTATTTTTATATGCATTCTGGGACTCTTCACAAATATATCTTGTGCCACAGAGGTACAGGCCACTGGTCGGGAATCATTGCTCTAAAAGTTATCTGTAAAGCACAGATGGAGTTAATGTAAACTGCTGAGAAAAATAGAGCACTTTTTACTTATTTCCAAACAAAGACAATTTGTTAAACAAGATGTGTCTTATGCATTATGCTCTCCTTTGAAAAATTAGGGGTTAGGGTGGAACAGAAGAGTCATCAGTATTTACCAAAATAATGAAAATTAAATAAATTATTTGTATTTGGAAAAATGAGAATTCAGTAACAAAATAATCGCCTTGAGAAAATACAATGGCTATAAATAACTAAACCGTATCTGTTTTGAGGTGAATATTTTTAGCACCTCATTTTTCCATTCACTTATTCATTTAGCAAAATTGTATCGAAAGCCTACTGCTTATTATCGTGGGTTATGGAATAGATCCACCTTTTACATGTTCTATTTGGACTTTCTTTAATGTATGAGTTCAGACTTTATTAAATTAATATTTTAAGTTAAATATTAAGACTATTCAAAGAAATAGTACAATGTGGAGCTAGTAGAAGGCAGCATTTTATTTACCTTACCCTATGGCAGATTTGAAGAGAAATTATGTAAACCAATGAAGTGGCTAGTCCTTCTCTTGAAGCAACCAGGTTTGGTTGATTATTTCTCCCTGAAAATAGTTAATATAAAAGGAGAAGGATAAACACAGGAGCTGTTAGGTCATAAAAGAAATCCACAGTTAATTCATAATTTGTGGTGTCAGAGATATTTTAATGGAGAGAAAGTTTACTTCAGAGGCAGTAATCCATTCACCTGTGCTCTTTATGAGACTATTATAGTGCTATAAGAGCTTACTAATGATGTCTTCTAAATAAAATTGATTCTTTGTAGTTACTTTATAAATATTCATTTTTTAACTTTATTTCAAGGCCATCAATTTTCACTATCAACTGTAATTTTAATCCACTCTTTACTTTTTCCTCAAATATTCTCTAGAATTTGATTTTAAAGTAGTTTCTACTGCTGTATTTTCTGTACACACTTATTTATCCTTTATACATATTTATTATTTTCATTCACATAATTATAATTGCTGTATGGATTTATATAACTGGCAAATAGATTTTTCATATAAATTAAGACTATAGAAATTCAATATTCTTATTTGAAAGGGAAAATTAAAGAAAGCAAATGTATAATGAGAGCATATGATTTCAAGATTTTATTGAGCATATTTATTTTTTAAATGCTTTTAAAAATAATGATGTGGCTGATTAGCTAAATTAGTAAAAATATAGCTATGATAGGTAAAAATCAAGAGTGAAATTGTATTTTATCCTCTGAATGAGCTATATTGTTACCCTTAACCACATGTCCTTTAAGTTGCTGCTGTACTTCTCAGGCTAGGGTGGGAGCTAAGTAAGTAGAGTAGCAAAGGAAAATAAATGAAATTTGAGTGTTCCCTGTCTTTCCTTGATCCATCTTTCCCCAATCTATCCTCTCTTTATCCTTTATCCTGAAGGAGAGTTTTTGCTAGCCCAGTTTCCAGATCTTCTAGGATGCAAATTAGGAAAGTTGGATATAAAGAGTCAAATCTGTAGAAATCTGAGGATAAAGGTGAAAGATTGGTGTGAGGGGCTAAAACAATCTCTGTAGTGGGTATGGGAGTCATGGCAGAAATGCAGTATGGGATGGAGCTGGAGGTAGAGTCCTTAAACTACCTGCAACTCCCCAAATCTGGGGAAAGATACGGCCATCCAGGGACATGGAGATTAAATATCCCCAAACAGATTTAATTGAAAGAGATTTCCACCAAGACACATTATAATCAAACTCTCAAAATTTAAAGACAGAGAATTCTGAAAGCAGCAAGAGAAAAAGAAAAAAAAAAAAAAACTCATCACATACAAAGGAACTTTGATAAAACCATCAGCAGAAACCTTGCAGGCCAGAAGAGAGTGGGATCATATTTTCAAAGTGCTCAAAGAAAAAACTGCCAACCTAGAATACTTTACCTAGCAAAGTCATGCTTCAGAAATGAAGGAGAGAGGAAGACTTTTCAAGACAAATCAAGGCCAAGGAAATTTACCACCATAATTCCTGCTTTACAAGAAATGCTAAAGGGAGTTCTTACAGCTTAAATGGAAAGATATTAATTAGTAACATGAAAACATTTGAAAGTATAAAATTCACTGGTAAAGGTAAATATAAAGTCAAATTCAAAATACTCTAATACTGCCATTGTGGTGTGTAAAACACTTTGATCTCTAGCATATAGATTAAAAAACAAGTGTTAAAAATAACTATAGCTATAACATTTTGTTAATGGACACACAACACAAAAAGATGTAAATTGTGACATCAACAACCTAAAATGTGAGAGGGAGCAAGCAAATGTGTAGAACTCTTTTATGCAATTGAAGTTAAATTGTTATTAGCTTAAAATAGACTGTTATAACTATAAGATGTGTTATGAAAGCCTTGTGGTAATCACAAAGCAAAAATTTATAATAGATACACAAATGATAAAGAGAAAGAAATCAAAGCATACCACAACAAAATATCAATTGACAAAGGAAGAAAGCAAGAGAGGAAGCCTTTTAATTTGATGTAGTCCTGCCTATTTATTTTAGCTTTTGTTGCCTGTGTTTTTGGTGTCTTACCCAAACAATCATTACCAAGCCTAATGTCTAGGAGCTTTTCCCCGTGTTTTCTTCTGGGTGTTTTATGTTTTCATGTATTACACTTACGTCTTTAATCCACTTCAAATTAATTTTTGAGTGGTGTAAAATAGTGGTCCCATTTCATTCTTTTTGTATAAGTATATAAAGTTTTCCCAACACCATTTATTGAAGAAACTATCCTTTCCCTTTTGCACCCTTGTCAAAGATTAGTTGACAGTATATGTGTGGGCTCATTTTCTACTCTCTCTATTCTGTTTCCCTGGTCTATGTACTTGTCTTTATGCCAGTACCATACAGTTTTGATTACTGTAGGTTTGTGATATAGTTTGAAATCAGAAAGTATGACGCCCCTAGCTTTCTTCTTCTTTTTTAAGATTTCATTGGCTATTTGGGGTCTTCCGTGATTCCACACAAATTTTAGGATTGTTTGTTCTAGTTCTATAAGAAATCCCATTGAGTGCTTCCCTGGTGGCGCAGTGGTTGAGAGTCTGCCTGCCGATGCAGGGGACACAGGTTCGTGCCCCAGTCCGGGAAGATCCCACATGCCATGGAGCAGCTAGGCCCGTGAGCCATGGCCGCTGAGCCTGAGCATCCGGAGCCTGTGCTCTGTGACAGGAGAGGCCACAACAGTGAGAGGCCTGCGTACCGCAAAAAAAAAAAAAATCCCCTTGGAATTTTGATAGAAATTACACTGAATCTGTAAATTGTTTTAGATAGTATGGATGTTTTAACATTATCAATTCTTCCAATCCAAGAACATGAGATATTTTTCTGTTTGTGTCTTCAATTTCTTTTACCAGTGACTTATAGTTTTCAGTGTACGAGTTTTTCACCTCCTTAGTTAAATTTATTCTTAAGTATTTTATTGTTTTTGGTACTATTGTAAATGTGATTTCTTTCTTAATTTCTCTTTCAGATAGTTTGTTAGTGTACAGAAATGCAAATGATTTTTAATGTTGATTTCGTATCCTACAACTTTACTAAATTCATTTACTAGTTCTAGCAGTTTTTCTGGTGAAATCTTTAAGGTGTTCTATATATAGAATCTGTTTGTTTTTGTAAATCAACAGCAAAAAAGCAAATAATCTAATTCAAAAATGGACAAAAAAACCTCAATAAACATTTTTCCAAAGAAGACGTACAAATGGCTAATAGGTACATGAAAGGTGCTCAATATCATCAATCATCAGAGAAATGCAAATAAAACTGCAATGACATATTACCTCACATTTTTTAGGATGGCTGTTATTAAAAAGATGAGATAACAAGTATTGTCAAGGATTTGGAGAAAAGGGAACCCTTGTGGACTGTTGGTGAGAATGTAAATTGGTGCAGCCATTATGGAAAACAATATGAAGTTTCCTCAAAAAATTAAAAATATAACTACCATATAATCCAGCAATCCCACTCCTGGATATGTATACAAAGAAAATGAAATAAATATCTTTTTAGAAAATCTGTGAAATATTAGTCATCCTTAAAAAAAGTGGAAATCCTGCCATTTGCAACAACATGGATAAACCTGGAGGGCATTATGCTAAGTGAAATGAATGTGAGAAGAAGAAAAAAAATCCCTGGAAACAAGAACTAACTACTGTTTCTGGAACCAACTGGCACTGACAGGAACAAGATGTAGACTGGAAGGAGCAATCCCTTCTGCCTCTGTTACGGATTGAATTGTGTCCCCTGCAAAATTCATGCGGTGCAGTACAGCCCCCGGTATCTTAGAAAGAGACCTTATTTGGAAATAGGGTCATTGTAGATGTAATTAGTTAAGATGAGGTCATACTGGAGTAGAGTTGGCCCCTAATCCAATATAGTTGGGGTCCTTATAAAGGGGGAAATTTGGACACAGAGAGAACACAATGAAAGTAAGAGAACACCATGTGAAGGTTAATGCAGAAACCAGAGTGATTCTTGTACAAGGAAGAACTAGCAAATCAGATCTTACATATAAGATCTCATTAAACTTTATGCATGGAAAGTGACAGACACTGCTCGTGCTGTTTGATACAAAATGGCTGAACTTCATCTTCAGAAGACTAAACCTGACATCTAAACATGCCAATATAAACATCAGAACAAAATATATTCTAACCAACCATGGGAAGCAGTCTTGTATCAGGAAGGCAATAAGGATGACACCAAGAAATTCCAAAGATTGTCAGCAAACAACCAGAAGCTAGAAGAAAGGCATGGAACAGATGCTCTTTCACAGCCCCTAGAAGGAACCAACCAGGCTGACACTTTGATCTTGGACTTCTAGCTTCCAGAACTATGAGACAGTAAATTTCTGTTGTTTAAGCCAAAAACAAATGAACAAACAAAAAACCAAAGTGATCATCATCAATAACAGAATAAATAAAAAGTGTGTGCCACTTGATACAAGATGCAATTGGAAGAACACAACATTGCATATGACATTTCTGCTGAAAATGCATAACAAATCTAATCATGATGAAGCATCAGACGATCCCAAATTGGAGGATATTCTCCAAAATAACTGGCTTGTGACATTCAAAAGTGTCAAGGTTACCAAAAAAGACTGAAGAACTATACCAGACTAAAGTTGACTAATGAAACATGACAACTAATGCATGATTCTGAGCTAGATCCTTCTGCTGTAAGACAGTTGATGAAACTTCAAGGGGGGTTGAGGATTAGATGGTAGTGTTTATTTCCTGACTGTATGCAGTTATGTAAAATAATGTACTTATTTATAAGAAACAAATATTTCAGATGTGATGGAGCATCAGGTTGACAGGTTACTCTCAAATATTTCAAGAAAAAATATTTTACTCTTATTTTTTGTAACTTCGAGATTGTTTCAAATTAAAATTATTTGAAATTAAAATTATAACAAATTAAAATTGTTTCAAATTAAAGTGCCTAGAAACACCTACAAATTGTGAGAGAATAAGCTTTTAGGTTTGCTTGTTTTAGATCTGTTGATGGATATGAATTATGGATTAGATCCTTTTCAAACGTATTTGAAAGAGACAAAGATTGAACTTTCTTTTAAATTATCATTTGGTGGTTTGACTGTGGTTTTATGAGTATGACTTCATGAATTGACTGAGCCACATAGGCTCAAATTTATTAGGATTATAGGTGAAATCATATGTAAGTAACTAATGTAAATTGTAATACTACTTGCACAGTTGTAAAATTATATGTATAAGCAATTATAAATATGTGCAAGTTATTAGATGCAAATAGCAAAACTGTTACTTACATACAACTTTTTATACTAATGATGTGATTAAGAAGGAATTGAAATTTAGAGTTTATTTTAGTTATATTATTAGAGAGTCAAACTTGAATCTATACAGTCACATAATAATAGAAAAACAAACACCCACCTACAGGTATTTATCAAGTTTTGCGTATTTTGATCCCACATATTATGTGATTATTGATGCTTGACTTACAGAGACCTAGCAATGTCAATTACATTACTGTGTATAATAGCTATTAATTTTGTAATTCTATCTTTGAATGTAGGAACTCAGTTTTAATTTTTAAAGTTTCTTCTGTAAAAGCTATAATCTTATTTACTAGTTTCAATTTTACTGAAGTTTTAGTGTACAGCTTTGAGATAACAGTGAAATGAAAATTGCTTTTAGTGGAAGTTACAATAAATATATCCGAGGAATATTTTAGAGCTAAGTTTTGTTTACTCTTGCTCAAAATAGGTAATATATGGAGAGACGATATTAGAAAATTGTTACATAAAGCCGTATATTTGCAAAGTTGTTCAAGTGCTGGTGGTTTACAATGGATTAATTCTTGGTCACTTTTCTTTTCAAATAAATATGTCAGATGTCACATTATTAGACAGGAAAATGAGGTAACAGCTCAGAGAGAGCTGTTATAAATACTGTTATTATTTATAGAGATAAGTAATAGGGAGGTTTTCAAAGAAACCTTTAGAAACTCTATTAGTTCAAAGCTTTATTAAAAGCAAAGTGGTTTTGACTAGGGGAGGCCAACAAATGACTATCTAAAGGCAAAATTGTTTTTTCACAATGATCAATTCAATAAAGCATCAGTCCAGGCAGTCAAGCACTCAACTGAACACTGCAGTCAAATCTCTACAGGGCATCGACAGAGCCACACACTTTGTTTTATTTAATCCCCAATTTACAAGATACCAATTGAAATAGTTCAAGTCTAATTTTTTCCAGAAATTACTATTATAGATTAAAATTACATAGCCCCTTAGTTTAAGAGAACTATCTAAATATTAAATTGTACCATCAGCACCACAAACATCACTACCAGTTGTGGTGGGATACACTACATGCTTATGATTCATGGCGCTGTCAATACTTAATCATAAACCCCATAGACCAATTTAATAAACTCAGTATACTTGAAAGTGAAAACCTCTACTTTGTATTTTAAGTTACATCTACCTTTGTATTATCCTTTGCCTTTAGACACGAATATCATACCCATAAGATGTGAAGAGTTTGTAAAAAGATATCACTGGATGCAGCATTTTCCACACAGGTAAGGTGTTTTAACAAACCACTGCTAACTTACAACTATCCATCAGTAGACTGATATGAACCGGTGTTTAAAATCTTTATCAGATTCCTATGCATAAAAATGTCATCTCCCCTTACTAGTAATGGGAAGTTTGTAGATATTTTATTAGATTCTCCTTGACCTTCTTGCATATACTTCTAATTTCATTGCAATTTCTCTAAAGAAAAACAGAATCCTGAGTATCATATGAGATACACATACTGTGGTTTGTGTAGGTTATTGAATCTAATTTTTTCATGTGCCTAGCCTAATGTCCTACAGCAGTGTCAAAAGGGTTTTGAATTTTATTAAACTAGGTCATCATTAAATACTGGGATTCTTAAATTTGTACAGGAAAACATGGTTATAACACAGCCTTTATAATATAATATACCAAACATTAGCTACAATTCTCTTTGTAAGGAACCTGCAAATTTTCAAGTTTTATTATTCTGAAAGCAGGTAATTTCAAAAGTTTCCAAGAACATGGTTATAGTTCGAGTTTACCTTTCTCCAGTCAGCTCAAAAGGAATCTTGATTCATATGGCTTAAGTGACTGGCTTTTCCTTAGTATGAATCTCATGATCTGATTTGCATAGCCAAACCATCCTACAGGGGGATTCTCATTTGATCAGGAAAACTTCTTTAAAGAGCTGCCTACTTTATAAAATACCCAGAAAATGGATGTAAGTTTCCAATAACCTTCTGACTCAGCCTTCCTTTACAGGCTCATCTGCAGCTATGCACTTACATGTAGTTTCCAACATAGCCAAACAGCTACATATTCTTTCTAAAACACCTTTTATTCTATTTGGCTGTCTTTTCACCAGAAATGCCCTCCTTCATCCTCTTCCACTAAAGCAAAACCTACACAACTTTTGATGCACACCTCATGTTACATGTTCTTACAGAAGCCCAAGATGTCCCCCAAGACCCTCAGTGATCTCCATCTCCTCTGGCACCTGTATGGCCTATTGTCTGGCCTATTCAGTTACCAATAGAGCCTGTATGTTTAGTTATGTTAGGCCTATTCAACCAAATGGTAAGTTCATTGAAGATAAAGATCATGACTCATGACTTCTTTATATCTTTTACAGCCCTTAATTCAGAATTTTACACACAACAATCATGAATTTTTAAATCTAGAAGGAATCCTAAGAAAATCGCAACCATTTTAGACAGATAAGAGGCCTAGATCTGAAAGGTTAAAGTAAATGCTGAAAAAGATATTTGGTGATTAATGAATGCCAGATTTACTCCTGAGTGTTGGAAAGGGTTTTATGTTTTTTCTCTTTTTAAAAATATTCTCAAAGAACCATCTTTTTCACACTTGTGGATGCATCAGAATCAAATAGAGGGCTTGTTAAAACACTGAGGTGCCTGAAGCCCAGTGTTTTTGAGTCAGGAGGTCAGTGATGGGGCCTGAGAATCTGCCTCCCTAACAAGTTCCCAGGTGACACTGATACTAAGGCCCATGGATTACCTTTGGAATAGCATTGCTGCAAGAAAAAATTATCATATGTAAATGTTATCTCAATTACAGTTTTTCTATTTTTGAAAAAATAGATAATTTAAAACTTTTATATTAAATTATTATCTTCTAAAAAGCATATCAACAGTTTCTATTCCTAACATGCTTTTAATTTGCTTCTGAGAGTTCCACTTTTATAATAATTCAGTGATATTAATTATCAAAGCAAGGAATTTTTAAACCTCTTTTTATTCATTCTAATCAAAATTAGATCTTATTGGAAGGGACAACACGACTGTCAATAGGGCAATGATCTCATCTAAATTTAGCATTCTTGTCTATATCAGAGCATGGCTAATTGTAATAAATTTCTGGAAGGCAATTTGGCAATATATAGTGAAAGCTTTAAAAATGTACATACCTCTCACTCCACATTCTAGCTCCTAGTGATTTATCCTAAGAAAAGAACAAGTCATCAAAGATGGAAATACTCTATATCTTGATGTGATGATAATTAACCAGGAATATAATTTGTCAAAACTCATCAAATCATATACCTTTGGTACCGAATAGATACTTTTATGGAAATTATACCTCAATAAAATTAATTTAAATTTTTCTTAAGAGTATCAGTAAGAAATTATTATTTTTTTAAAGCCGCAGTCATGGCATTAGCCACCTTGTCACTTACTTTAAAATAAAGTACGGACATAGTTGTGTGGGAAATCAAGTAAGAGGTATTTGCCATGGCCTTTGTGGTAAGTGTTGTAAGTATGTGGAGAAGGCCAGGGTTTAGAGAGTGTGTGTACCCAGAAAATGAGGAGTAGTCCTGCAGCCACTTCTCTGGTTTTAAAGTGCTGGAGAGTGCACAGCCATTTTAAAGACTCACCTGTTGAAAGTTCCCTAGAGAGTTAGAGACCGTGGAGACCTTGATATGACTTTAGGAAAGGCATAGTGGTCCAAAGACACAGGTTATCAGCTTTGGTTCTAGCCATTGGCTAGAGTTCACTCTAAGGGTTTTGAGTTGAATCTCAAGTGATTTCATGGTCACACCTCCCTCAGAGAGACTGAAGCAAATAAAGAAAAGGGCAGGGCAGTAGCTTTCCTAGCCATCTTTCTGGGATCACAGACAGGCTTGCCATTTATTTCTGCATCATCTTTCTGCTTTCTCACCTAGATTGTCAACTCCTTGAAAGTACTTACTCATCCTTCTGTCCCCTGGAGCCCTGCTTTACTCCTTACTGTTGAGATTGTATTTTGAAAACTTTAACTTCAGCCTAATGCAAAGATACCAATGTAGTAATTTGGGCAGATACTAACCAGCATATTTGGAAGGTATTTCTAACTGTATTAGAAATTATCCTTTAACAAAACTTTTAAAATAGCATCTATTTTCTTCCTAAGTAACTTGCAAATTAGATTTTCTTAATTTTAAAAGTAAAAAACGATGTTTTTCTCCCTATATCTCAGAACTGCAGATGAATGTAGTTTCTAAAACTTTTGCCGAGTCATATATTTTCATTAGCCACGGCGATCGTACAACCAAAGCTTAGCTATAGGCTATGTTAAAGATACATGAGTCAGAATATAAAATAGCTAGAATTTATTGTTACACGGTATTGCAAAATTAAGGCCAGCTGCTTTTTTCTTAATCTAAACACATATAGTCTGACTGCAAAGATGCTTTGAGGTCACTCTTTCAAATAATAAGTTATATTTTAGTTAAAACTAAAATAAAAAAATTGTTATCACCATATGTGTGAAACTGTCTGGGAAATGCCGGTATTCATGGCAATCTGCTAGTGTTCTTAATGGTTATTCCAGTAGAACAAGGGCCATTCATCAGAAGAGTGTGGTGTTATGGCAGCTGTATCCAGTGCTATGATAGAAGGAAGTCTATAGGGAAAGAGCACTCTACTGCCTCTACTTATTAGAACTTCCTATTGACTCCTATATAAAATCTCAATCCCACTCATAGCTTGCCTTTTGTTGAAAATGTAATTAGCCTTAGCATTTTCTACTTTGTACCCTCTGATTCTTTTTCCATGGTGCAGACATTTGCAAACTGCTGTTATTTTGTATGTTAAAGTGGTTTTCACCTTGTAAGAAGGCTAAGAATGTCTCTTATGGAATCCAAGTCTATGAAGTAGGTACTGTCAGAGAGATGAAGTGACTTGCCCAAAGCCACTCAGTTGATGGCCTCAGAGAGAGATTTAAATTCTGGTCTAACTCCAGAGCCCAAGTGTATTTGTCCATATGTCAGAATTTTAGACATTTGTACCCACTTTTTAAATGTCCTTATTTATTTCTGGCCCTCCTTCCTTATACCCCTGTCTAAATCTTGGACATACTTCTCCTGAGTGAAATTGGCTTTAAATAATTCTTAATTTTTTCCTCTAGAGAGCTGTATCTACAGTAGAAAATAATTGATTATGCTACATAACTTCCATAGTTATTTGTCTTATCTCAAATCTCACCCTCTTTAGACTTTTCCTGTCTATACCACCTACTATTGCCCAGTTACTCTCTGTAGTGATTGCTGACTTTATTTTCTTCAAAGTGTTTTTCATTATCTAAATTTACATTATTTACTTGTTTACATGTGGCCTGTTTCTTTCCAAGATACCTTGGAGCATAAAACTCATCTACTTATTCCACCTTTCCCCCTGGCATTTATGTACTGCGCATGGAATAAGGCTCACTTGATTTTGGTTGAATGAGTAATCACTAGGTACTTAATGATGGGCTAACAATTAGCAGGGCGATGACATCATGCTCACACTTGGCTGCAGTTCTCCTAGTATGAAAGCAGTCTATTTTTGTTTCTAGTCATTACTTTCCTACAGAGCTTTTCAAATGGGTTCCAGTGTAACTAAGCTGAAAATTATTACCATTAATATGCTTCCTTTCCTCTAGAAAGTTACATAAATGAGATAAAAGATTAAAAATATTATTCTCTTTTGGTTACATGTGAGCAGTTTATGTTTTAAGGTCTTCAAAACGTTTTCCTATGTGTATTCGCAAAATACCACATTTTGTTTAATTATTAATTTCAGCCATTTGAAGACATTTATTATTGGATAAAAGTGAATATTAACAAGGAAATCAAAATCAAAAACATCTCCAAGGTTTTTCTTTTCATAACTTAAAATCATTCACACAGTGCTTGTACATGACTTTTTCTCATTTCTTCTAAATCAATCGTGCATTTTTTTCTATTAGTAAGTGAACACATAGATTGTTTAGTAAATGTGATTATAACCCCACACTTAAAAGCTCAATCACTTTTAATGCCCTTTTATGGTAAACTGAGAAAAAGATTGACATTAAATATCATGAACAACTGTTTCCTAGTGAATGAGTTATATTTTATACCATGTTTAGTGATAATACTCTTTCCATGGACAACAAACAGAAAGCAAGAATAGAGCACAAGTAGATGAAATCATAAACTGTGATGGGAAGTTCTCCTAACTGGAAACAGTTTTGAAATAGGTATAAACCCATGGGTTATTTTTTTTTCAGTGCATTTGAGCTGATAGTAACACTAAATCATACACACACATATTTGAATATGTACATTTGTAAATATATATATGCATATACTTATCCTGACCTCGTTTAAAAGTAAAGTGACCTTTAATCATATTATTTTTTATTCATAATAATCCTTCTTAGAAGCAGGTGTTAGGTATCTTCCATATTTTACCAATGAGGAAAGTGGGACATGGGGATATTGTATGACCTACTCGAGACTGATTAATTTTGATAAGAAGTAGACATGGGCCTTGAATTCTGGTTATCTGACTAGTATTTCACTACCTAAAAAGAATAGAAATTAAAGAGAAAAAAATCTACAAGTCAAAATTTAACTTTTGATTTTAATTTGTCAATTTTGTAAACTTTTTGTTTTGTCAGTTTTGTTGGCACATAGTTCTTAATAGTGTTCTCTTACTATTCTTTAATGTGTGTAGGTTCTAACTCAGTTTATTTTACTACTATCATTAAACTTGTTAACCCATTAAAAAAATGTAAAAGTAAGACAATCACTGTCTCAATTCAAGATTTGGTTGCAGGTAACATAATCTACTTTAGTTATTTAATGGAAAATACATATCAGTTAGCTAACAGAATTACTGGGAAGGCCAATGTTGCAGGCTTAAATACTACCAAGTTAGTAATACCAAACAGTACCAAGAGATTGTTTTATGGAAATTCAATTATTGCTGCTGCCTGCATCTCAACTCTTATAGGACCAGCAGTTTTAGCCGCTGTAGAAACACCATGCCTCCAGAACTGTGCAGGCTTCTTCAATCTTCACTCTAGCCCTATAATTCTTACTAGATAGAAACTAGTAAGCTTGTGACAAGGTTGCTGAATGAATGAATTTATCAAAGGCTCTATCTACCATAGTGCTGCAGCATAAAATACTACCTCAAATTCGCTTTTGCTCACACATCTACACGGTGACTGAGGTTAGCTGCTATAGTTGGGGCTTGGTTGGGTGGCTCTGCTTCATGGTATAAATCTGGCTGGAGTAAGCTCTTTGATGTGGGTTGAATTCATTCTGGATCCAAATTGTATTCATTTTGGGACCCAAGCTGAAGGGAAAACACTTCTCATGGTGATGGCAGAATGCAGGAAAGCAAGCAGAAACATACAATGTCCCTTACAGCCTACAGCCTGAATCAGCAGATTCTCATTCAGCTGTTTCTTTGCCTAATACAAGGCACACGGCCAAGTCCAAAGTCAAGATGAAGTACATTCCACCTCTAGTGGGAGGGACTGCAGGTCACATGGCAAAGGGAGCAGGTAAAGGGAGGGATGAAGAACTGGGACTAATTCTTAAATCTATCACACCAGGAAATAACATTCTGAGATTCTGCCCATGAAAAAAGAAAGGTGTAATTGGAGAGTTATGAAAATACAGAGTTTTCAAAAGATTTTGGGCTATGACAAAGAAAAGAAGTTACTACGTACATTTAATGTAATGGAAAATCAATAACTACCATATTCTGCATGGCTTTTATAAGCATAAATGTTAAGACATCAATGAAATATTCTGGGTGTCAATTGTAATTTCAAAAGATTTCTATATTGCATAAATAATATGTTCATGTGTAGTACACGACATCGTAGGTATGAGTATATATAAAACAATCATACCAATTGTTGCATCTTAGTAAGACAGAAACAAGATACATATAAAATTGACAAAGAGATTTAAATTTGAAATAAATTGGTGTTTCTGTATGTTTTTTTGTTTTTTATGTAGTAGACACATGGCTATATGCTGAGGATAAGGAGAGAACTCTGATTTAGTTTCTGCTGGTGCAGCCTAGGGCATACTTGAAAGAACAGACACAGGCTCCAAGATACAAGTTGTATAAAATGTAAGATATAGGCATTACTTATTAAGTGGAAATTACATAGTATATTTATGAATTGGAGGAATTAACAGGTTACTGATTTTATGAGACTTGACTCCTTGGCCTCAAAAGATTCTAGATTGTGCCATTGCTCCAGCTGCAGCTTGATCTCTGCTCAAAGTCCCTGGCACCCTTACCATGGTTCATGAAACATTCCATAGTATTCCATAACCACTCATCTTCCAAGGCCACACAGTACTTTGCTAGGCTCTGTTAGCAATAATTGTATAGTCCTGGATAGGTGGAGTCTCCTCTTGTGTAATGATACCATCACATAGGGAAAGAAGACAAATAGCCTTTTCATTTCATGATCTTTCAAGACACTGGGAAGGGAGTGATTTCATTTAATTTCAAAGATTGGAAGTGTTAGTCCTTTGTTTTAGCAACTGCCATCTTTCCATGCCAAGGGAAAAATCAAGCTATGACTGCATAGCAATGTAAAGTATTACAGTTAAACCAAATAGAAAAAGGCCAATAAATCTGAGAGACGATAACATTAAAAAAATGTAAAAAGGTAAATATAAATAATTACCTCGCATACGATTTTTTTAAAGTACTGAGTTGTAAAGGCTAGTGAAAAATTTTAATTTGATTTCACCAGATATAAGAGAGCTCTATTTTCTATTACTCTAATGTATTTTACTTGCAGCTATGCTTATTTTATGATTATTTTAAATCATTTTTAAAATATTTTGAGGCCTATAAAACATTTTATGTTTTTGTTAGGAACTTAGTCTGTGAGCTAGATCATTTAAAAATGTTAACTGCCTTAACATTCAAGTGGTTAAAAGTCTCCCCCAGTAGCAGAAAATACCCCTAATTTTATAACAGATAATAATGGAAGAAAAATAATGCTTTATAAGGAACTGAATCTTTAAAGGGCTGTACAGCAACATGCAGGATACCATTGCAGAGAGATAAATAATCCAATTATCAGAATCAACAAATGGTTATTCAACTTCTACTTTTTTGTTATGCTAGTTGTATTTTTTTATACACTCTACAGTAAATGCATTACAGTTAAAATTTTAGAGAACAGTTTCCCATGCATTGCTTAAAATCATCTCAGGTACCACCAATGATACACATACCACACTCATTCAGGTGAGCAATGGGGAGTCCTTGAAGAGTTTTCAGCAGGTAATGATACAGTAAGATTTACATTTTAACTAGGCTGATTGACAACTAAGTGAGGGATAGGTTTTTCCTATTAATGTTTTACAAAACCTCTTGACTTTTTTCATAATTAATAAATTCTACCTTTTAGAGCAGTTTTAGGTTCACTGCAAAATTGAGTGGGAAGTATAGAGTTCCATATACTCCCTGTACACACACACACACAACCTCCCTCACAATCAATATCGCCCACAAAAGTGGTACATTTATTATAATTGATGAACCTACACTGACACATTATTATCACCCAAAGTCCATAGTTTACATTGGTGTGCACTCTTGATGTTGTACCTTCCCTGGGTCTTTACAAATGCAAATTCCATGTATCTACCATTGTTGTATAATACCGAATGGTGTCACTGCCCTAAAAATCCTCTGCTCTGCCTATTCACTTCTCCCTCCTACACAAACCCTAGAAGCCACTGATCTTTTTACTGTCTTCATAGTTTTGTCTTTTCCACAATGTCATACAGTTGGAATCGTACAGATTGGTTTCTTGCAACCTGAGTATATTATCTTCTTCCATGCCTGATTCACTTTGCTATACAGGAGAAACTAACACAACATTGTAAAGCAACTATACTCCAATAAAACTTTTATAAAAGACTCTACAGCCAAAAAATAATAATAATAATCTTTCATATCGATTACATTTGAAAATGATAGTATTTAGGTTAAATAAAATACATCATTAAAATTATAAATAAATAAATAAATAAATAAATAAATAAATTTTTTCCATGGCCATCCATGACTTGATAATTCATTTCTTTTTAGCACTGAATAAAATTCCGGTGTCTGAATGTACCACAGTTTATTTATCCATTCACCTACTGAAGGACATCTTGGTTTACTTTCAGGTTTTTGCAACTATGAATAAAACTGCTGTAAACATCATTGTGCAGGGTTTTCTGTTGACAGAAGTTCCAACTCCTTGAGAAAATACCAAAAAGTGCAATTGCTGGGTCAAATGATAGAATATGTTGTTTTGTAAGAAACTGCCAAACTGTCTCCCAAAGGGGTTGAATCACTGCGCGTCCCACCAGCAGTGAATGAGAGTTCCTGATGCTCCACAGCGTCCACAGCATTTGGTGTGGTCAGTGTTTTGAATTTTGACCATCCTAATAGGTGCGCCGTGGTATCTTACTGTTGTTTTAATTTTCAATTCCCCAGTAACATAAGATGTTGAACGTAATTTCATGTGCTTACTTATCATCTGTGTATCTTCTTTGTGGAGGTGTCTGTTCAGGTCTTTTTCCACTTTTTAATCACGTTTTTCCTTTACTTATTGTTGAGGGGTTTTTTGTTTGTTTTTTGTTTGTTTGTTTTTTGTGGTACGTGGGCCTCTCACTGTTGCGGCCTCTCCCGTTGCGGAGCACAGGCTCCGGAAGCACAGGCCCAGCGGCCATGGCTCACGGGCCCAGCCGCTCCGCGGCATGTGGGATCTTCCCGGACCGGGGCACGAACCTGCGTCCCCTGAATCGGCAGGCAGAGTCTCAACCGCTGCGCCACCAGGGAAGCCCTTATTGTTGAGTTTTAAGAGTTCTTTTTATTTTTTGACTGACAGACCTTTAGCAGATGTGTCTTTTGCAAATATTTTCTCCCAATCTGTGGCTTGTGTTTTTATTCTCTTGACAGTGTCATATACAGAGCAGAACTTTTAAATTTTAATGAAGTTAAGCTTATTATTTCCTTCATTTATCATACCTTTTGTGTTTTATCTAAAAAGTCATCGCTATACCCAAGATCATTTAGATTTTCTCCTATGTTATCTTCTAGTTCTGTAGTTTTGCATTTTACATTTAGGTCTATGATCAATTTTGAGTTAATTTTTTGAAGAGCATAAGATCTGTGTCTAGATTCATTTTTTGCACTTAGATGTCAAATTGTCCTAGTGCTGTTTGTTGGAAAAAATATCCTTGCTCCATTATATTTCCTTTGCTCCTTTGTCAGGGATCAGTTGCCTATATTTAGGTGGGTCTGTTTCTGGCCTCTCTGTTCTGTTCCATTGATCAATCTGTCTATTCTTTCACCATTACCACACTGTCATTAGAATCAGTTTGTAGACACTCACAAAATACTCATGGGAATTTGATTTGAATTATGTTGGATCTATAGATTAAGTGCAGAAGAACTGAGATCTTGACAATATTTAGCCTTCCTATCCATAAATTTGCCTTATGATCTCACTTCTCCAATGGATCAAAGAAAGTTGTTGATTTCTCAGTTTGTTTAGCTTTTTACTTGTTGTTAGGATGGAATGATGACTTCTAAGCTCCTTACTTTTGGATGAGAAACAGAAGCCCTGACTTTAGTAGTACTTTAAAAGCCTAAAGTGTTTAATGCTAAACGGAAAATGAGGAGTTCAAAATGGCAAAATATTATTTTATAAATTTTGTCAAACATATTTTTCCAGTAACAAAGTAAAGATGAGCAGACCAAAGTGTAATGGAAAACTATAGGGTGTTATTATAGGACCTGTAGGAATTATAGATAATCCATCTTCGCTGTGAATTTTGTAATTTAATCAATCCCAGCAACTGTAGTAATAGGTGGGTAGACTTTAAATAATAATCTGATTACTTGAAAATAATTCCAGGTAAATTGAAATAAATTTTGTCTTGAAAACATTATATCAATGAAAAGGAAAGCAGAAAGAAAAACCTCTCTGAAAGAAGCTGTTTAGGGAAAAGTGCCTCACTTTTCCTTTTATTTTTTATTGTTTTTGATCTCTCCAAACAGAATACCATCCTGAATCCTCTTCAGGCCTGAATTAAAAGGAAATTAATACTCAAGGCTCATGAATGCACCTTTTATGTTAGGCATTTGCATGAAACATACTTCAACATGATATTGTAAGCTATGGACATTCCTAGGAACAATACTTTTTAGGTTCACAGACTTTAACTGATATATTATCTATCATAGAAAGAATTTCTAGAATTTGCATCCAATTAATACGGTAACTTTATCCTAGATATGTCTTTAAAGCTTACTTATTCTACTGTTTTAGCCATCAAGTAAAATAATTGAGACAGATATAAGTAAAATAAGATCTCTAGAATATTCAAATATTCTCCAGCCTTCTCTGGTACCACAGTCCAGATCTTAACAGTCCTTGCCCTTAAGAAAGTTTACCAAATGCCTAAACTAAATCATTCCTATGACATGAATACAATTCTTCTGATTAAGTCCATGGACAGAGGGCTGCTTTCCTTGGAGGCAACATAAGAATCTGACAACTGAAGAGAATTTTAATGTTCTTATTATTTTTAAGTTCACTTATTAGTTTGCTCAGGCAAAACCTTTGAGGAGTCTAACTATCTTTGGCTCAAATATTGACTCTCCCACTTTCCTGCTAATGTAGCCATGAACAGGTGATCTAATATTTCAGAACCTCAATCTCCTCACCTATAAAATGGGCATAATAATTCCAAATTTAGCAAATTGTTGTAAGGGTGCAAGACAAAATATATGTGAACTGCTGAGAGGGTGAGAGGACGTAGTAAGCACTCCTAAATGCAGTTGCTTCTGTCATTATGATTATTCATATTATTTGATGAATTCATTCACCAATTAAAAGTTGGCAAGCATTTATTAAGAACCTTCAATATTATAGTCTGTTGACTGCTTATTATTGCCTTGTGCTCCTGAATTAGGTTAAATTAATATAATCTATTATTTTTATCAAAAATTTTTCCTGGTCCTGTAACAATATCTACTGTACCCCTACCCCCCAACCCCACACACATGACTAAATTCAGGAATATACTAATTTATATTTACAAATTTATTTTCTTTTGTGGCCCTCTTGTAGGTGCCTAATTCAAACCAGGGACTTCTTTCTCAACATAAACACTGTATTTCTTTCCCTTCTTTTATACTAAATATATTATACCAGTTTAACTTGGTGGGAGAAGTGCATGCATTGGACTCAGGCTGACCTTAGTTTCCAGTTTTAGCACTACCACTTATTCACCCAGAAACTTGGATTACCATGCATTATTCCTAAGACTTAGTTTCCTCAACTTTTCCAGACTTAATACCAATTTCAGTGAATGGCCGTGAGACTTAAGAAAAGGTTACTAGTTAGCATCTGATGCTGAGTTGGCTCTCAGTAGATGGTGGTTATTACTATTCAATGAAATAACTTAAAGTCAAGCACAAATTTTAATCTGAAACTGTCGTTTCTTCTATATTTAAAATTTTTCATTAGTCTTAATTCTACAGTTCTCATAATTTTTAAAACCCCTTCTGTTAAAGAAACTGCCTGTTAGAAGAGCAGCATACTACAAGTGTTATTATTCTTTGTCAGGTGAGGACCTCATGAAAACCAGTTGAGGAAAATTTTAAATGGAAATCAGGTGTTAAAAGTTTAATTAGAAAAATTCATCCCTTATACATGGGCTAATGTAGAGAATGGCAAGCTGCTTAATTGTTGATTCTAGGGCTATTTTAACATTGTCAACATTCTATTTAGTAATCTTGGGGGAAATAGCATCAAAAGCAGACAAAGAAAAATGTTTCACTTTCCTGCAGCTGATTCCCATGATTGCCTGACGTTTAGTTACATTTGGGCATCTGTCTCAGGAACTCCCATTGTCTGGAACCATTGCAAACTGAAGCGTGCATTGGGGTATAGACATGAGGACAGAATTTACACTTGGATATGCCATCTGACAGCAGCAGGAGAAGCTAGACAAGCCTGGGCTACTTCATACAGTTCATTTAATGAACTGTTACTTTATTATTTTGTAAGGTTTCTGTAATGCACATTTATGATATAAAAAGTGCCTTGCATACTGCTTCATCGGAAGGGGACCTCATTTAGATTAACCTGTGACTTCAACAGCAGGTGGTAGAATGAACCAACTGCTTCAATTACTGCTTTTGCGCATGACTTTCATGTGTTGCTAAGATTATCAGAGGAACCTGATTACATCCCCTTAGACACTATTGTTGGCACGATGATTAAGCTGTTATTTTTTTTTTTTTTAATACTGGGAACCTAAAAACCTTTTTGGCATGAGGCAAAAGCACTGTGTATAGAGATCAGTAAGATAGTGTGTATCATTGCCCTGTAGCTTATCTCCACATATACAGCTCCCTGGTGGATCCCTATGATAAACATTATTGGAACAATTAGCTGCTGCTGACACAGAATCCAGACACAATAGCCATGGCCAGCAGCACAGAGCCAAAAATTATGGAGCCAAAAACCATAAAAAGCAACACCAAGCTAGTCTCCCTATTCAACTGCTGTCATAAAACCCTCCCAGTGCTATGTTTGCATAGCTGGCTTCACCGATATGGCACTGTTAACACAAAAGAAGAAGCTGCAGCACTTGTCTTTGTTTAGCTGAAATTACAAGTCATTGAATTAGTATGTCATCTTTATTGTGCTGTCATGCAGAGGAGGTGAGGAAGGCTCCGTAATGGATGGGAGAGTTTGATGGCCTGAAAGACAGGCTCACAGATGGTTGTCGATATAAAACAGTTTTTCCCCCCTTTAAAAAAAAAAAGGAAGAAAGGAAGGGGGGAAAGCAAAAAGGCTGCTTGGAATAGATCTTTAGTGATTTGTGTGTAATACCAAGCGATATTCATACCAGTCTCATATGTAAGAACTTTGGTGGCCTAGAGTACCTGACAAAGACAGAGAGAATGCACATATTCCTGGGGGATGCATTTGCAGTTTAAATGGAAGTGATGCAGCATTTTAGCTTCTTAGAAAGCTGGTGGTGGTTGTTGTTCTGGAGAAGCTTTCTTATAATATTTCTAAACAACTGTGAATGGTTAGCTAATACGAATGAAAAGGGTTAGCATTATAAGACATTTAAATATAAAAGTGAGAATTTTGACCAACCAATTTTACCAAAAGGTAAAATTTTGCACTTATGTGATGAAATATATTATGATAGGGATATTAGACTATCAAATAATGAAACAGACTTTGGGCTCAATTTGGCTTAAAATATTTTTAATTTAGTAATTTTTTGCTTTTCCGGCTTTTCCTCTTTAGTTTTAGTTTTATTTACAACACATCATTAGACACTTGTATTAGATATATCTATTTTTAAATGAAATAACAAACTAATTTATCACTTTTAAAAGACAAAATGTTCTGTTCCCTTTGACACAATTGTTAAAAGTCTAAAAGGCATTGTTCTGAATATAATTCTTTGACAGAGAAAACACTCTTTTAACCACTATTTCATTCAGGTGGGACTCTAACCCGCCAAACATTCAGGGCAGTGTTTTAATTAAAGAGCAATCTAGTTACACCTAAGAGTGTGTAGAATTTTTAATGTGTTGGTAATTATTTTGGGTCGTTTGTCTTTTATTTTTTCTCTTGTGGACAAGTAAAACAGGAGAAAATTAAAGATCTGAATTTCTGTGGTAAAACTGAGACAGATATGTGGCCATATGTAAAAACTTCTAATGGGAAAAATATAAATGTGAATATATATTTTAAAACTACACTGAATCACATGTAAGAAAATTATAAGGGCTGAAAATCAAGGGTTGTATAATGGCAGATATTAGCTCTGTTCATGAACGTGCATATTTCTCTTGAAATGTGAAAAAAAAAGCTTTCTGAATATCTCTAAAATAGCACTTGCATCTTCCAAAAGAGTTGTATAAAGGAGAAATGAGGAATTAAATGCTTAGCCGGAACCCCAAATTTATCTATTCAGCAACATTATTACTTTTATTGAATTCAATTTAATGTTTGTTTTATCTTTATTTGAAGACTGTGATGCTGACATTTCTAGTTGGTAATGAAAAGCAGCCTTTTTGGAAGATTTTGTTTGTGTGTGTGTATGTTTTGGGTGAGATGGAGGTATGGTGAAAGATTATGAACCTTGAAATTAACCCGATCTGGATTTGTATTGTGGTTTTGCCACTTGCTATCCGTATTACCTTGAAATGGGTTATATAACCTCTTGGCATCTGACTCTCTTGTTTGTAAATATGAGTGAGGACAAATGGGCAACGAGTGGGGATGAGAGCAGCAGGCATCAGGGATTTGGGCAGCAGGTGACCAGGCCCCAGCGTGGAAGTGAGTTTTCATGGCTGCAAGGTTACAAATTGCAGACACCACGTCCTAGCGTCAAAGCGTTACCAGCGAATGGGCTAGAACCAGCAGGGCCTGATCCTGGAAAAGGAGGAGCCTAACTTGGAGGTTTGGGCCCAGAAAAATACAAGGTCAGAACAGAATTGACAGAATGACAGTTTGATGGGGTGTCTGTCAGATCTAAAGAGAGAAAGTTCCTAAATCCGTTCGACTAGGGCTAGTTTCAGTGCCCCTAGACTTGGTCGAGCATCAGGAAATTACAGTTCTTGGTAGAGGTGACTTTTGTGGGCACAAAACTAAGCAAATCGTTACAATTAATGATCATTTACTATTTAATATGAATGAATCAGCTAAGTAAAAATATTGCAAGGTTGAAAGAAGGGAGAAAGAGCATAAATATGAACAACCAAAGAACTAAGATTTCTTCTCTATGGAGGAAGAAGTTTAAAAAAAAAAGAGGAAGCTAGGAAAACCAGGGATGAGGTGCTTACTCTTTTATTGCTGGAGTCACCTTTTTCATTACCCCAAAGGGCAGGGTCTTCCATGGCAACCACTAAAATGCTCTAGCTCTCCACACTTCAGGTCCTCTGTACCAAGTACTGTATTCGTTCAGACATGGTAGCTAGAATAGCCAGCTTCCTGTGTGGTGTGAGGGAGTTCAGGGTTTCCTGTTGTCCCCCCCATTGCTCAAACATCTCCATCTGTTCCATAATCTCTCAGATTCTTCAGTGAAGTGGGTAAAGACTTTTAATCAACAATTAGGCATACACAAAACCTAAGCAATAATAAGAATGGTCTCAGAGAGAATCATTTCTTTTTCAGTTCACAGTCTACAAATCTAGTGAGGTATATGAAAGTCATGGTAAATCAGAAGATGCCAATGTACATGATAATAACTAATAACATCTCATTTAATCTGTGCAAAAGAGTGAATGAGGATTAGAAGTTAGTTACATGTTGACTTGAATTTACATAAAGATGTGAACAACAGAGGTGGACCATTACCTGTGAATTGGTGTTGAGAGAAGGATGGGCATGTTAAAGGGAAAGGGCACCTGAGGTAAGTGAAGTGAGAAAAAGGTAAGAAGCAGAGAGAAAGCCCAGGAGAGCTAAGATGAATTAGTTTTCAGCTTTAACCATAGTAGAAAGACCAAATTACCTGGTGTTTATAGTTGTACAAAGCATTTTATTATGTACCTTTTTCTCTCTTCTTTGATTTCGTCCTTCCCATAAATTTTTAATTCATTTCATGGATAAGAATGAGGATAAAGCCAATGAACAAGAGAACATAACTAGTCATTATATTCAAAGGGGAATATTTTTTAAACGTCACACATACACATATTTGTATTCTGCTGTTCTAGATTTATTCTAGACTAGTGTTCCAATGTTTAGGTCACAGGGTCATGTATTCAGCAATATAAGCTGATTTCAGCTAAAACATTTTTTTTTTCCCTTGCAGCCTGCAACTTGTCCTTTTTGAATAAATGTCACTTACTGTGTTTAAACTGCCTTTTGGTTCACTGTTCTTTCCCCTTTTTTTTCTGGGCTCTGTATTTTGCTTAAGCTGTGTGATTAAATGAGAACTGGATGATAATTTGAAATGATAACAGTGTTATAACCTTGTCAAAATCAGCTGGAATATGTTTAGCAATTATTTTAATAAGCAATGCCACATAAGTAATTTCGTCATTTCTTATCGTTATTTTTATTCACCAAATGTATAAACAGTAACTGAATGCATCCTACTCCATCATAAAATTGAATTCCATTTTTTCCTCTTCCCTTGTGCATATGTCCCTATCATTGTACTTTTTTTCCCTTTTTTTTTTCATCTCTATGTTTTCCCTCTCTGGATACTATTGCATCCTGTGGTTTCACTCCTATGCAGATAAATGCTTGCAAATCTAGCCCAGAGAATTCTGTCTCCAGTCTCACTTTTATTATTGAGGATTAGATTAATAGTCACATAAAGCTCAGATTTTCTCTAAGTCAGAAGTCACTTCACTTTGTTATAAAGCAGAAACTAATTAAAACAAAACAAAACAAAACAAAAAACAAAAAAAAAGAAGTCACTAATTTACTTCTCAATCACTCCATGTCAGGTGTGGCACCATAATTTTCCTACAATCTAATACACTTGAGTGGAAGGCTACTGAAAACTTACCTTTTAATTGGGAAATTTACCAGCTTTGTCACTTTATCTACTCAGTTTCTTTGCTAATGTCTCAGGCTCAGTATATCCAAAACACCTTCTCCATCTCCCACAAACCAGCAACTTCTTCTACTTCAAGCCAAGGGTCTTCAGAGTCCCTATTTACTCCTCATTCTTCAATCATTTGCCACATCAATAGAATCTAGCTCTACAATATCTGTAATTTCTCTCCACTGTTTTGTCTCACATTATTAATCTCCAGAATCGGGGCTTCTGACTTCTTGCCTCCACACCAAAGATTAGCTTTCTGAGAAGTCTCTTCACCTTCAATTTCTCATCCTTCACTCCTTTAAAATCCTTTTTCTATACCTCATATCTCTGTGCTTCCCAAAGGTTTCAAAGACTCCTTGTCCCTACCAAATTCAAGGTATCCTCTTAAGCATGCACTGATGGTCTTCTATGTCATGGCCAGTTTTATCTCCTGAAAATTCCTTGAACAGAGCCTATGTTTACACAAGCCTATCCACTTTTTACAAAATCACCTTCAACCAGTAAAATCCTTTTCAAATGGCATCTCCTCTTCTGATTCTTCCAGCCCAATGGCTTCTTTTCTTCTGTGAACTTTACCCCCTTACATTTTCTAACTGTTCAGTGATCCTCATCATACTTGGAGATTATCTTATCCTTTGTTTTTCCACTGTCTTTGCTGCCACTCAATTTTAAGCTCCTTCCTGGCCAGATCTGGTCTAATTATTTTCACATTTCCAAAATATATCATTGCAGTTTCTAAACCCAGTATTCAATAACAATTATTATTTTTGAAGGAAAGCAACTACTCACAGTTTCCATCTCCTTGCTGTTTGTCTTAGCAGATGCTTCCCCAATACAATACAGAATTATAATGAATTTAGTTCCAAGGTTCTCAGTCAGCTGAATTAAACTGTGGATTGCATAACTTTTCAAGGTGATGAAATGGAGAAATTTTTGTAATCCACCTTGATTACTGGGACTTGCATTCTGTGTGTTATTCTTCACATTCGCATTTTGAGACCTGAGGTTGTCTTTGTGAGGATAGTGTAAAATGATAGTGCACATAAACTTCCCAATTTGCAGGTAAGCTTTCAATAGCTATGCACTCAAATATAATGCTTAAATTATAAAGATCATCTCACATTTCTCATTGAGAGGAATTGGAAAAATAGTTAATGGCTTTGGGCATTGAGAAAATCTGAGTTTTATATGACTGTTCTTTAATTGAGGGCAAAGGACACAAGGAGTAACTCACTATGTGGAAGTGGTGCTCAAAAGTACCTTTAATTATCAGGCTGTGGTCTAATCTCCCAGACTGGCTGAAGTGGAGGGAGGAGCAAGGGTATTTACAGCACCACAAAGGCCTTATTCATCCCCTGACTTGACGCTCAGCTAAACTTGGAAATACAATTGGTTTATTTTGTATAAATAAGCAAGAATGCTGGAAGAAACTAAATATCTTCATAAAACAAAACATTATGATACCAGAAACCCTTAGGAATAGCACTAATGCTTTTAAATGAAGGTTTTATTTGTCTCCGAGCTGCAAAAAGGAGTCACTAATGAGATGTCATTTAAATTCTAACACCTGTTTAATGGCAGTTTTTCTCTATCCCCAAAGAGTAACTGTTTATGAATGTTTGCAGTTTTCCAAGTGTATCTACAAGAATTGTTTTTTCATAAACAATGTGATGCCTGTTTTCCTCATATGCTACAGTCGCATTACGACATATGATAAAAATTGTTGGTTGTGGCATTTTTGTATTAGATAGGTTTCAAAGATAGTGTTATTTCATACACTGAAACTTAAAATTTTATAATTCACATAGTAAATAGTTTACCAAGAAACTTCATGTTTTACAGCTCTATGAGTATATATTGGTATAAGAAAAAAATTCTACTTGTACTTTTTAACTTAAATTTAAATAACATGTGAAAAGACATTGCTGAAAAATATGTTTGCTCCTATATTCCCTGTTATGAAAAGAAAATATATTTATAAATGAACATACATACACATAGATATTTAAAAGCTGCAAAAAAGAAATGCTTGTTGACTTTTTTCCTCAGACGATAAATAACTGAAAAAGTCAGAAATGAGACTGTAGCATTTCTTTTGTGATTTTATTCTTCTTGTGTAAACAATTTCTTATTCATGAAAGGAGTCCACAGCAACTACATTGCCATTTTTCTTTATGATTTCTCCATAAACTGATAGTGATGAGTAACAGATACTATATAGATGCATATATGAAAAAATTATTTACTATTGGAAATATTTTTCTTTAGGATCTGTCCCCCTTGGAATTTATAGCATTTTATATAGGCTACTTTTATGTTTAACATCCTTTCATAAAACTACTTGTACTTCAATTAAATAAATGACATACAAGTTTATTTTAAATAAATTACCTCTATCTTGAGAAATTTAAATATAATTAATTTCTTTGGAGTAGCAGAGACGTTAGGCCATGGATTTTTACCAAAATGATTATATGAACTAAGAAAATGCTGGCTTCTAGGGAAGCTGTTAGGATCTCCTCTTTTAAAGAATATATATCTTTGAACTAATATGAGCTAGCATTTTGCTCTCTTAGCATGCTACATGTGTGACAAAGCAATCCTTGTTTGTGTCAGGAAAGCAGGAACTCATCTTGACAAAAGGTGAGACCAGGGCCTGTGGACTAAAGCTTCCTAAGAACTCTTTGGGATTTAAGCTGAATGCACTAGGCTTACTGTAAAAGAGAATGGTTGAGCCATAAATGCTCAAAATGTGGACTTGAGTAATTCTATAAAACCTAAATGTTCTTCACATTAAAGGAGGAAAGAAGAAAATTGATTGGATTTCCCATTATGTTGAGAACAGTTCTAAATCTCTTCCTCATGATCATTAGTCCTTAGATTTCTTAGTACCAAATCATTTCTTTTTCTCCCCTCTCATGATTCCCCCTCCATGAGATTCTTGCCAATTTAAGGTGCTCTTTTGAGTGAACAGAAGGACTGAATGTTTTTCAGTTTTTAAAATGCTTTCTCTCTCTCTCTCTCTCCACACACACACACAAGACACTGAAGAACTGAAGAGTATCCATTTGCTCCTGGTTTATAAAATTTTTATTTTTTAGGAGGGACCTCGGTGCTTAATCGGTGTTTTCTCTAATTATGCACTGGATTTATTCACAATCAGTTGACATATACCTTGCACTAAGCCAAGGCAAATAAGCATATTCTTTTCTCTGTGCAGTTCCTTCCTGGCTTATGAAAGCCGAATATCCATTCTGTATGGAGAGATGAATCAGCAATCCATATAATATCTATTCATCATACATATTTCACAAGGAGGATATTGTGGTGACTGCAGAGTTCTTACAAAAATAATATGGAAATCCGGAACTTGATCTGAAGTGTCAGAGAGCCTCTTACTATTATTTACCTTATCAGCTTTTGCTTTCTGAAATCAATGGAAGGGCATCAAGTTCAGCTAATCCATATTTCTGAGTATGAAATTGAATTTATAGTCTGTAGTATGTTGACTACCGCTTGCATTTAAGGCATAATTGATTTTTATTGAAAAGCCAGCAGGCACATCAAAAATTTCCACAAACCACAAGGATGTTAAATTTTACCCTGTTTAGATAATAGTGTAGCTTTATTTATCCTTTAAAATGAAGCTTTTATATTTATATCAGCACATGCTATGGAAGTGTGACTGATACCTTATGAAACCATCAATTCATGGTTCTGTAGAACTGTACTGCACAGAAATAAGGAACTTTAGATTTCTAAGGTAAATGTCTATGGTTGGCTTGTTTTAAGGATAAATGGATAGATGGAATAATAAATCTCTCACCATATCATGTCATGTGGCAAAGTTTTTTTTTTCCATTTAAACAACTGCTTACACCATTATTTCTTTTCCCTCAGATTCCTTCTGCATCTCATTTTTCCTTCTGTTTTATAAATTATATTTTTGTATCTGGATTGTTTATGCATGTGAAATGTAATTCCTAAGGACTAAATCTATTCTTTCTATTTTTTTATGTTGATAGTCAACCTTAGCATCCATGATACTCCATTAAGTGAATTTCACTCAAATGTCCCCAGTTGATGTGCTAAGTCCATTTATTTTTAGCTAAAAGTTATGATTAGAAGACTCCTATGTGCTCCTGCCACAGAATTCGTAAACTCAATGTCAAATGCATGGTGGATTTTAAAAAAAAATCAAGGTTTGCCTCACCTTAGCAAAAAAAAAAAAAAAAAAAAAAACAAAATAAAAGCAAAAAACAAATGCAGGACCATCGTTTGTTTTAGCCCTCCTTCTTCTGTAATCCTATAGAAGTAGTTCTTACTGGGAACCAACATCACTGTAAAGAGAATTTGGGGAATCTGTGAGGGTGTATTAGGTTTTTACAAATATTAGGTGGAGTGGCACCGGGACCACCACTGACTTGGTGAACCAAGGAATGCTAGACATTTGCAACTTGCAGGAGTTTTCAGCACATTGAAATATTGTTCCATGCCTGAAGGACTTTTGATTATCTTATCGGATATTCATGTAGATGAAAAACCTATGTATTATTATCTACAATTAAAACCTACTTCTATTTTACATGTAATTTTAAAAGACTGTTCACATTTTCATGTACACTGAATTTTTCAAAATTCAAACTATTATGTAAATTTAGAGAAAATTGTTGTCTTGAACTTTACCAATTGCTGGTCACTGGCAGCAACTACCTTCATGGTGTTTGCTGCATCAATGCAACAATCTCGTTTAGGTTTGCCTTGGTAGCTGATGTGTTTACAAATTTGCAAGGTTCTCTGCATAGGTATCAGACTTGACTTGTGTCTTCATTATGTAGCAATGCTCAGGTATTTACATTTCAAAATACTTGCTGTTTTATTATGAAGAACTTTCTTTTTATTTCTCTTTTATAGTTGGGGCATTGTACTGATTTTTTAAATGATGTGCTTAGAATGGTTATAAGATCTACAAACTTTATGTCACTATAGTAAATGGGTTATAAAATATTTGTTATAAAAAGGAGGCACTAAGTCTGATAAGGTTGAGAACAATTGCCTTTTGGCATCAAGGCGTGAATGCATTAGTTAGAAAATTTTTTCAATGATAAATCTAGAGATTATTTTAATAGAACACTTATTCCCAATGAGGAGAGTAGTATCTCAGGGATTTTAAATATGTGGTGATAAGCCCTTAGTGCCTACCTTCTTATGTGTATGGATGAAGAGTGTTCAAAACAATTTGTCATGTGCACAGAAATACAAAAGATGAAACCTAAAGAGATTATACATTAGTCTCTTAAGAGTAAAACTGACAGAGAGAAGCAGTATACCTTTCACAGAGGCAGATATTTTCAAAGCAATGTGTGACAGGTACAGGGACAAATCCCGTTAATAAGTAAGAGGATTTGTGCTTGGCTCTGTCACATGCAACTTTGAAAACCTACCCTCAAACTGTCTATAAATTTTCATGCCCATCTTTTTCACCTTGCTTTTTCCAGAACGTCTGATTTTTTTGTACACCATTTTCCCCTGCTTTATCTCGTGGCATCCTTTAATAATTTTTAGATGTGGTATGTATACTATGATTTTGTGCCTACTTTATTGTTAACAAAATAATATTTGTTGATTTTTCACTGTCCCTTTCACTGCTTTGTTATAGGACATTTTTATACCCCTTATGACTTCTAAATATAAAAAAATCTGCCTCATGGAAATTAAGGAGGAAAGTAGCATTTATCACATTGGTTAGTTTTCTCTTTTAATATGTAGGTTTTTTTTAAAAAAAAAGAACATTAAAAATGTAATGCTATGATATGTGAATGATACATTATCTGGAAAGAAAAAGAGTTGTTCATTTCTTTTAGTTATGAATTTTTGAAAATCAATGATTAAACCTAGAGGTATTTAACATTTTTGCAAAATAGAATCAAAACCAACTTCAGTCCTAATGACTGCTGGGCTACCTCTGCTTCTGAACCTTGACATTGGTGCCTCATCACATGTGAATATGCTGATGGAAGTAGAGGAACAGAAGTGTTTGGTAGAACATCTTTTGGTCTATAACTTGGTGCTAGTGATGCAGCACTCTTTTTCATTCTGTCAGAGATGATTTGCTTTCTGGCAGTTTATATTTGGTAACTTGCTGTTGAAATAAAATAATTCTATGGTATTTTACTTCTGTGAAATATTTGATAATAAATAAAAATCTGGAGATTTTGCTGGTAGGAATCAAGTACTTCAAAGTTCAGTATTATTTTAAGATGATGAGTTTCTGAAAAACAGTTGTTCATAAAAGGTGTTTTAAAGTGGGCAGTTCCAAACACATCATTGCTCTATGGAATTTCTGTTTTTTCTGCCTCAAGAATATTATCAATACCTAGAACCTATTAAACTGGAAGTGTTTTCCAGAGGATTAGCAATATACATAGAACACCGCTTTCCTTGATCATCTTTAAGTACAGACCTAGGTCGTCCTTCCATAGCATCCAACAGCTGGATGAAAAGTAGAAAACTAAGCTAATCTGCCAGATGGTTTGTCTACATTAAATCCAGCACCTGGATATTTTTTAAACATTTAGATGATTGGCAGAGTTTTTCACATTACATCTGCATATTTTTGGCACTTCATTGCTCTGTGTGTGTGTGTGTAAGTGTGTGTACACGCGCAGGCGAGCATGTGTGCAGAGAAACATGCTACCACTCAGAGCAAGCCAGAAAATAGAGCAATGGGTTTTGAACTTCACACATCCTTATTTATCATCTTGAACTATAATCAAAATGAAATATATGAGTGTATAGCAGTTGTTCTATTGGTGGCATATTATGGTTTTATGAAAATTTGAAAGTATGGTCTCTTACCAACATATACATTCCCATTGCTTTTTTTTTTTTTTTTTTTTCTTTTTGCGGTATGCGGGCCTCTCACTGTTGTGGCCTCTCCCGTTGCGGAGCACAGGCTCCGGATGCGCAGGCCCAGCGGCCATGGCTCACGGGCCCAGCCGCTCCGCGGCATATGGGATCCTCCCAGACCGGGGCACGAACCCGTATCCCCTGCATCGGCAGGCGGACTCTCAACCACTGCGCCACCAGGGAGGCCCCCCATTGCTTTTTATAGGTTTTATTTGCAACAGACCAATTCTGAAAGATGTTAGGGTCTGGCCATCACTCTGTCATTACATGTTGGTGTGACTGTGAACTATATGATTAACGCTACAAATATTTACTGTGAACCTGCTTCAGGAAACAGGATTCTGGGATGAACCAAATGCAGACCCTGCCCTTAAGGAAGATATCAAACAAACCCTTAAATACATGATGAAGACTAATAAATTAGAGTACACATTTGTTGTGCTTTAGGAACATAAGTGAACGTAAAATTCCAACTAAGAGAGTCCTAGAAATCCTTATGGAGAAAACACCATTGAGAGGGCCTCAAAGGAAGGGCAGGACTTGGTACATGGAGATGAGTAGAATCCCCAGAGGTGAGAAAGCACTGAATGTCTTTGGGAAGCAGCTCTACATTTTGGCTAGCATGTTAGAAGCATTTCTATGACACAAATTGCATGTTCAGTTCACTCAGATAATAGCAGGCCATGCTAAGGAGTATGAATTTTAAGCTACGTCAATAATTTTGAGATATTTGACTATGACATAAAATGATGGATGCTGGTCAATGAGAAGTTACCTGGGCAGGAGTTAGAGGAAGATAGATTGGCATGGGGAAACTTAGCTTCAAGGAAGCTGACAAAGAAAGTAAAATATATTATGTTTCATGAATTTGCAAGACATCCTTTCTATGTCTAAGTTTACTCATCAATAAGATCAATGGACTGGACTTGATTTATTTTATAGTCCTGCTCCAGCTTTTATTTTCTGAATCAATATTTTCTAAATTGTGTTCTATTGAATGCTATTTCTGCTAGATTATAACATGTGCTATGTTAATTAAAAGAAGAAGAGTTCTGTGATCAAACAATATTAGGAAACACTGAGTAAAACAGTAATAGTTTGTTTTTGAGAGGACTTCTCAGAGCCTTATTCTGATAAAGTTCATGAATGGTTTTTATACATTTCCAAGGTGGAAAGTATATGTGTACTGCTTTCCAAGATTATGTGACCATAGACCCTTCTAGCTTACATCTTTTGATGTCAGGGTTTTATGAAATATATGTATTTTATTGCTTGTCCCACTATACATAATAGATTCTCTACTGAAATTGGAATAGGCCTTGGTTATCTGTTTTAGGTGATACATGCAATGTAACTTCAGAAACTCAGGTGGTAATTGCAAGAATTTCAATGGAATATTTTCCCCTGATACATTAAAAGCCACGTAGGAAAGACAAATAAGGTGTGCGTTCACCTCACGCAACATGCAGCTGATATTTGAAGGTGGAATCATTTCCTCAACTATCAAAGGAGAAGTTTGGTGCTTCTTATAGTGGACTATTGTGATACCCAAACTCTTGAGTAAAAGTATTCCTCCTTTGTTTGGAAAGATAAGTCTCTTTGACTTATCAGGCACTTTTTTGGGGGAGGAAAGACATAGGGTAGTGAGAAAGGAGGGATCAACTGACTAGGCAGTAGACTGGTGCCATCAACACCTGGCTATCAGTGGGGTGGTAGATGTCATGACCAGAAGGGCCACACATCTATCAAAGTAAGCTTGAAATTATCCCCTCAGAAGAGAAGAGTTTTATGGAGAGTCTTAAGTAAGATAAGACACTTGTCAGAGGAAAATAAGAAAATTGTTCCAGATGGTTGAGATTGTGAGAAGAAGGTGAAGAGTTCAGAGGAGGCATTGACTGGAGAGAAAAAGAAGAGGAGAGTGTTGAAAATCCTTGGGGGCTTGGACAGGTAGCTTCAGCTTCATCTGAATGACAATGAGATTCCAGTGAAGAAACCCAATAAAAAAGAAATTCTAAGTACTTTGGCATGCAATACCAACCTTTTAGAGATATCACTCAGAATTGCCTAGAAGGAGTTGTCAGGTAGGAGAAGTTCATAATAAAATGACATCACATTTAAAAGGAGAAGAGATCCAAGTGCAATGTACGCTGTCATTGGTTGCTTTTCCCCCCTTTCCTGTCGCCTGTTTACACCTTGATGCTCAACGTACTAACAGTTCCCTCTACTGTCTTTTTCTTTTTTTTTTTTTTTTTTTTTTTTTGCGGTACGCGGGCCTCTCACTGTTGTGGCCTCTCCCGCTGCGGAGCACAGGCTCCGTACGCACAGGCTTAGCGGCCATGGCTCACGGGCCTAGCTGCTCCGCGGCATGTGGGATCTTCCCGGACCGGGGCACGAACCCGTGTCCCCTGCATCGGCAGGCGGACTCTCAACCACTGCACCACCAGGGAAGCCCTCCCTCTACTGTCTATTAGCAAGATGATGATAGTGCAGTCAACACTGCCTAATGGTATTTGCTATCTTAACCATCTTAGAGAAATGCTGAAATGAGGCATATGCTTTTTTTATTAACAACTCTTCAGGCTTGCAAGCATGACAAGTTTCGTGTTTATTCGTTTTTAAAAAATCAAAATATATCTCTTCAGATACTGAAAATAAGTATTTAACTCTACCTAAACCTGAATTTCCTCAGATCTGCTACAACAAAACAAAACAAAAGGACTGGTCTCTTTCTGTTCCTATAACAGTTGGAAGTGAAAAGTCAGGGATGTATGTTTCAGCTGTAACATCAGCAGCATATCCAAGCACTCGGGCACTACAGTTGCATGTGTAACCTGGGCCCAAGGTGTTCTAGCCATGTGATCTTGGCCAAATTATTTATCCTTGGTCTTCATTGGTTTATTTATCTTTAAAAGTAATATTTTCACTAATAGAGTTGTTAGTATTGAAAAATAAAGTGTATGTAAAGACCTTGGTATAGTTCTGGGACCACGGTAAGGTTCAAATTCTGCTACTTTAGCTCCTGGATTTCTTTCATTCATTTAAACATTTATTAATCACTTTCTAAGCGCTGGGGATACAACAGTATGCAAAACAGACAAAGTCCCTGCCCTTATCAAAATTATATTCCAGTTAGGGAACATCTACAATAAAAAAGCAAGGAACATATGGTATATCAGCTATTGATAAATGGCTGTGGCATTAGGAGTCAAATTACTGTTTTTTTTTGTTTTGTTTTTTCAATCATTGGTAGTTTTCCTGGATAACCTAAAGCAGTGATTGATTTATCCACATGGCTATGGATGCATTTCCCTACTGAATGAATGTGAAGGCGGTTGGGTTACAGTCAGGATATAGCAGTATGATCATATAATTTATGGACCAAACCAGGACGCTTTTAGGAGTGAAAGGGGAGCTGTGGGTATCACATAGGGACAATAGATGCAAATGGGGACTGTCTCAGGTAAACTAGGGAGATACAATTACCCCAGTAATTGGGGACTTGAGCAGAAGCATTTCTGGCAGGCAGTGCTGATGTCAGTGTAGTTTCATGTAGGTAGCATTAGGCAAAAATGATGTAGGCCAAGTAGTAAACGCCTGGACAGGGTAGGATTGATAGTGGCTTGAGGCTAAACAGGAGTCATAAATAAAGTAGCTCAGAGTCAACTGAAAAGTTCTTGTCCTGATGGAAGTAAGCTGCCGGGGGCTGGCTGTTTCTATCCTGCGCTGCCCAGCTGCAAGGTGGGCAGATTCCAACCTTATGTGGGTCCTCCTGGCTCGGCAGCCTGGCCCCTGTTGGTCGGGTAGCTGTTCTTCGTGGAGGAAGAGGAGGCCACAGTGAGCCCAGGCTGGATGACGAGGAGAGTAATCTCGTGCCTTTCTGAGGTTTAGTGATTGGCAGGGAGTGGTTTAGGCTCCTGGGAGACTGGGTGAGGTTTTAGTCCTTAGAGTCTCTGGACTGTCCTTGTTGAGGTCCTGTTTTCCCAAGCACCCCGTCTCCCTTCTCTTGAGCTTTCCACCGCCTTGTTCAGCTCCCCCTCTGCCTTGGGTGAGGGGAAAGCCCCTGATAACGGAGAGTCCTCTGAATAGGGATAATGAAGAAAACCTCTACTTGAGTCTCACAGGAAAAAAAAAAAAGCTGAAAGTTTCTAAGTGTGAGTGAAATCATGACTGGCACTTGGGTCCTTTTATCTTTCCCTTGAGTCAGGTGTTTGTTGTCAACTCTTACTAAAAGTAATCATAGTTCTGATGTGTATAGTATTTTAAGTGTCAAAATGCTTTACTGTTAAAAATCTACTTTAATTGATGACAGTGGCCTTCTCAGATGTGTTGTTAAGTATCATCATTGTCTTTTCTGTGTTTACTGCTAACCCTATTTTATAGGCATTGGGTAGTACAAGAAGACTTATATAGGAAAGTTAAGAGGAGAGTCTGGACTAAAATTTTGGACTGTTCTGATCTCTACATTCAGTAAACACACAGCACGTTTGTGCTTAAACATACTCTAAAGAGACCGTGCTTGCTTAATAATTTTCATAGTATTGTTTAAGTTTGGATTTATCATTTGCAATCTATTTTCTTCAGCAAAGGAATTAAGTCATTCCTTCTTTTCTTTATCTTCCATTTAGCCATCCAACCAACACATATAGCTCAAATGCTTTTTGAGGAATGGCACAGACTTACGTGCTAATCTAGATACAACAGAAGTATAAGAAATGATCCTTAGCCTTTTCATCGAAATGATATAATTCAAATAGCTTCCACACAGAAGCCACTTCTGACAATTACATGGTTTTTGTTTTTAGGTAGTAATAATAATCATTACACCAAGAACAGTAATATTTACACTGTTCTAAACACTTTACATCTATCATCTATCTAAAGTTTACAGTGTATCTGTGAGTTAGGTATTACTGTTATCCCCACTATAGAGATGAGGGAGGTTAAGAAAATTTCCTGAATTTGGACTTGACTCTTTTCAGAGGTTACTCTCTTAACTATTTGCTGTCACTCACAGGTGCAAAATGAATTAATTCAGCATACCATGGAGAAGAGTGGCGACTGTCAGTCACACTGTTTTCATATTAATTTCTGGTCCTGTAACTGACAAGCAGCATGGTTTGGACATGCCATTTGTACCACTCAGCTTCTGCATCTTTAACTGCAAACTAGGGATAATAGAGGCTACTTTGGGACATTGCAAGGACTAAATTCATCTCTCCTCTTGACTAATTAATTCATCTCATTTTTTTTGACCACCTACTATGTTCCAGGCACTGTTCTTGGTGTTAAGGAAAACATAGGTGAGCAAAAGAGGCATGGTTCTGGTCCTTGAGAAATGTGTAGCCAAGCAAGATAGAGAAACAGAAAAAATGTAAGTAGGTAGAAAAACAGCAAATTACAGCATGTGCTATACAAGGAATGGAATAAGGAGATGAGAAATGAAAGGGTCACATTGACAGATTACCAATTCCATGGGTATAGTGGTTGCATCTGTCCAGTTCATCACCGTACCCTCAATGCCTGGAATATTATGAGCATTCAAGAAATATTAATTGAGTGAATATATAAATGAAAGAAAAAAAGAGTAGAAATGTCTTAAGGGACAGCTTCTTTAAAGAGGTGAGATATAAGTTAAGATCTAAAATATGAGAAGAGTTGACCATGTCACATACAGGGAAAAAAACACTTTCTAGGTAAAGAAAATACATGAACAAAACTCCAGAAGTGGGCGAGGAAGTTTCTCATTCTCTACCTTGGCACTGGATGGAGGGAAAAATGCCCCCTGAGAATATGAAACCCTTGAATTCGGGTCCCAGGCCAGAGTATCGGGCAGGAAATGTTGCTCTGAAGAGACGTTCTCTCAACTCAGACCACATAGAATAGACACAGATAGAGCCCTAGGAAGAAGAGGGTTACTCTTTAAAATTACACAATATGATATCCTATACTGAGTAAGACTTCACAGACATTCACAGAAGGATGAGAGGCAAATTCAGACAGTAGAATAGCCTGATGAATAAAATAATAAGCATGTTTAAAATAATTAATGATATAGAGCAAGACTCAATAAAGCTATATACAAATATGAAGCAAATATTTTAACATAGCTTTGAATATCTTTTACATACTTATCATTAGTTACTATTAAAGATATATTAATACCACCATACACACAGCTGCTAATCAACAGGAACAGTTCAGAGCATAAAACTCTGACCTTATATATTAGACTTGACAGCAGTTGCCCATTTACACATATTAGTTGCATTATTTCTTGCCCTGAAATTTCCAATTTTATATTGTTTTATTTAATGTGCATTTCAGTTCTTCACCATGTCACAGCACACACACAATGGTTTATATTTAATATTCTCTAAAAACACAAAGGAAAACTAAAAGCAGACCTCCTATGATTGATTGTACGTTTAAATACATGCACTGCAGATTGAGACAAATGCACCAAGTGTGTGTGTTTCAATCACTGTATCATCACAGAATTGAATAAACACACATGTACAATACAATGCTTAATTGAGTGCAGCAAGTACATTTATTTTAGTGATTGCACCATTGCATATTCAAGAAAATGCACTGAGTTCACTTTGGTGGAGCTGAAGTTTTATACACATATATAAATTTTAAATCTTTCACTGACTTTGATAGATCACAAATACCCACATATTTTTAAATGATTGAAATGAAGTGTTTTATACCACAAAATTTACTTCTGATGGATTTAAATAAATTTGAAAAGAAATCTGGTTATTAACTCCCTAAAGAAAAAAAACTTTAAAAGCTCTAAACGTTTTTTTCTTATAATGTCACTCTGGTCTCAGTGAGGATGAAACAGGACATTTCCTCTGTGCCCGAGTAGCTTTTCTATGACTATCTTGTCTGGAAATTGCAGTTTCAACTCTTTAAGCATCAAACATCGGACTCATTTTGCTTCAGGATTGTTTGCACATCTTCGGTCAAATTCAGTATCACCTCGTGCATGCATGCACATCTGAGGGCCAAATCTGGGCTATTAGGCCTAAAGACCCAAATGGGTCTTGCTAGCTTCTTTCATGCCTCCTTCATGCTCTATTTACATAAATGTTCTTTTTCAGAAGTGCTGCCATACACAGATTTCTATGTCATTTCCATTCGTAGCATCTTGAAAGGAAGAAAAAAGAAAACAAAAGCTAAATAGTAGTCCTTGCTTTACTGTGTCAGCTTTCTAACATCTGTTTCATTTTCCAGGTGTGATGGACAGGTGGTAATAAATGTTCAGTACCGGTACCCAAAAAAGAGGTTGCTCAAGTACCAAGTTTTACAGTTTGATCCTCTTTTCTTGAATGCATTGGTTTTCATTTTAATTGTCTTTCTTTAATAGGTACTTTAAAAAGAAATAAGCTGTTAACTCTTCACATTGAAGATTTATTAGTTGGAAAAATTCTTCTGATAGATATTTCTCACAGAAATCTTACAATGTTAGTCTAGGGAAGTAAATTCTGTAAATTTAATTCCAGGCAATATTACTTGGGAAAATGATACTTTGCCAGATATGTTTGGAAAAATACACATACTGACAATATTAGCTAACTTTGATTAAGTGCTTACTCTATGCTTGCCTGCATTAATTGGTTTGAGGTCCTGTGTTTGACCCCATTTTCCAGATTAGGAAACAGTTTAAAACGTAAAATAACTTCCTCATGCATTTCCCACATAAAGATGCACAGAATCCATTAACTAAAAAGTCCTGTCATGATTAACCTGGTTAATTTTATTTAGCTCAATTTTTCCCAAGCTTATTATTTGATGGAACATTTGCATGTAAGATTTTTTTACATCACACAGGACATACTTTATGACACTTTAGGAAAATGAAAATAAAAGATTTACCACCTTTATAGGTTTTAATTTAAAAATGCCTATCCATGCACAAACATAGAACAATATGATTTTTGGATAAACTTGCTGATCGGTTTTGTTAAATGACAGATCATTTTGATGAGAAATCAGTCAAATTGGTTGCTTGAAGACAGCTATTTTTTTTAACATCTTTATTGGAGTATAATTCCTTTACAATGGTGTGTTAGTTTCTGCTTTATAACAAATTGAATCAGCTATACATATACATATATCCCTATATTTCCTACCTCTTGCGTCTCCCTCCCTCCCTCCCTATCCCAACCGTCTAGGTGGTAACAAAGCACCGAGCTGATCTCCCTGTGCTATGCGGCTGCTTCCCACTAGCTATCCGTTTTACATTTGGTAGTGTATATATGTCCATGCCACTCTCTTCGCCCCAGTTTACCCTTCCCACTCCCCATGTCCTCAGGTCCATTCTCTACATCTGTGTCTTTATTCCTGTCCTGCCCCTAGGTTCATCAAAACCATTTTTTTTTTTTAGATTCCATATATATATGTGTTAGCATATGGTATTTGTTTTTCTCTTTCTGACTTACTTCACTCTGTATGACAGACTCTAGGTCCATCCACCTCACTACAAATAACTCAACTTCGTTTATTTTTATGGCTGAGTAATATTCCACTGTACATATGTGCCACTTCTTCTTTATCCATTCATCTGTTGATGGCCACTTGGGTTGCTTCCATGTCCTGGCTATTGAAAATAGTGCTGCAGTGAACATTGTGGTACATGTCTCTTTTGGAATTATGGTTTACTCAGGGTATATGCCCAGTAGTGGGATTGCTGGGTCGTATGGTAGTTCTATTTTTAGTTTTTTAAGGAGCCTCCATACTGTTCTCCATAGTGGCTGTATCATTACATTCCCACCAGCAGTGCAAGAGTGTTCCCTTTTCTCCACACCCTCTCCAGCATTTATTGTTTGTAGATTTTTTGATGATGGCCATTTTGACCAGTGTGGGGTGATACCTCATTGTAGTTTTGATTTGCATTTCTCTAATGATTAGTGATGTTGAGCATCCTTTCATGTGTTTGTTGGCAATCTGTGTATCTTATTTGGAGAAATGTCCATTTAGGTCTTCTGCCCACTTTTGGATTGGGTCGTTTGTTTTTCTGATATTGAGCTTCTTGAGCTGCTTTTATATTTTGGAGATTAATCGTTTGTATTTGCTTCATTTGCAAATATTTTCTCCCATTCTAAGGGTTGTCTTTTCATCTTCCTTATGGTTTCCTTTGCTGTGGAAAAGTTTTTAAGTTTAATTAGGTCCCATTTGTTTATTTATTTATTTATTTATTTTTTCTTTTTGCGGTATGCGGGCCTCTCACTGTTGTGGCCTCTCCCGTTGCGGAGCACAGGCTCCGGATGCGCAGGCCCAGCGGCCATGGCTCACGGGCCCAGCCGCTCCGCGGCATATGGGATCCTCCCAGACCGGGGCACAAACCCGTATCCCCTGCATCGGCAGGCGGACTCCCAACCACCGCGCCACCAGGGAGGCCCCCATTTGTTTATTTTTGTTTTTATTTCCATTTCTCTAGGAGGTGGGACAAAAAGGATCTTGCTGTGATTTATGTCATAGAGTGTTCTGCCTATGTTTTCCTCTAAGAGTTTTATAGTGTCTGGCCTTACACATAGGTCTTTAATCCATTTTGAGTTTATTTTTGTGTATGGTGTTACGGAGTGTTCTAATTTCCTTCTTTTACATGTAGCTGTCCAGTTTTCCTAGCACCACTTATTGAAGAGGCTATCTTTCCTCCATTGTATATTCTTGCCTCCTTTATCAAAAATAAGGTGACTATATGTATGTGGGTTTATCTCTGGGCTTTCTGTCCTTTTCCATTGATCTATATTTCTGTTTTGTGCCAGTACCATACTGTCTTGATTACTGTAGCTTTGTAGTATACTCTAAAGTCAGGGAGCCTGATTCCTCCAGCACTGTTTTTCTTTCTCAAGATTGCTTTGGTTATTTGGGGTCTTTTGTGTTTCCATACAAATTGTGAAATTTTTTGTTCTAGTTCTGTGAAAACTGCCATTGGTAGTTTGATAGGGATTGCATTTAATCTGTAGATTACTTTGGGTAGTATAGTCATTTTCACAATGTTGATTCTTCCAATCCAAGAACATGGTATATCTCTCCATCTGCTTGTATCATCTTTAATTTCTTTCATCAGTGTCTTATAGTTTTCTGAATACAAGTCTTTTGTCTCCTTAGGTAGGTTTATTCCTAGGAATTTTATTCTTTTGTTGTAGTGGCAAATGGGAGTATATCCTTAATTTCTCTTTCAGATTTTTCATCATTGGTGTATAAGAATGCAAGAGATTTCTGTGCATTAATTGTGTATCCAGCTACTTTACCTAATTCATTGATTAGCTCTAGTAGTTTTCTGGTCACATCTTTAGGATTTTCTATGTATAGTATCATGTCATCTTCAAACAGTGTCAGCTTTACTTCTTCTTTTACGATTTGGATTCCTTTTATCTCTTTTTCTTCTCTGATTGCTGTGGCTAAAACTTCCAAAGCTGTGTTGAATAATAGTGGTGAGAGTGGGCAATCTTGTCTTGTTCCTGATCTTAGTGGAAATGATTTCAGTTTTTCGCCATTGAGAACAATGTTGGCTGTGGGTTTGTCATATATGGCCTTTATTATGTTGTGGTAATTTCCTACTGTGCCTACTTTCTAGAGAGTTTTTACCATAAATTGGTGTTGAATTTTGTCAAAAGCTTTTTCTGCATCTATTGAGATGATCATATGGTTTTTCTTCATCAGTTTGTCAATATGGTGTATCACATTGATTGATTTGCTTATATTAAAGAATCCTTATATTCCTGGGATAAAACCCGCTTGATCATGGTGTATGATCCTTTTAATGTGCTGTTGGATTTTGTTTGCGAGTTTTTTGTTAAGGATTTTTGCATCTATGTTCTTCAGTGATATTGGCCTGTAGTTTTCTATTTTTGTGACATCTTTGTCTGGTTTTGGTATCAGGGTGATGGTGGTCTCGTAGAATGAGTTTGCAAGTGTTCCTCCTCTGCTATATTTTGGAAGAGTTTTAGAAGGATAGGTGTTAGCTCTTCTCTAAATGTTTGATAGAATTCGCCCATGAAGCCATCTGGTCCTGGGCTTCTGTTTGCTGGTAGATTTTTAATCATATTTCAATTTCTGTGCTTGTGATTTGCCTGTTTATATTTTCTGTTTCTTCCTGGTTCAGTCTGGGCAGGTTGTGCTTTTCTAAGAATTTGTCCATGTCTTCTAGGTTGTCCATTTTATTGGCATATGGTTGCTTGTAGTAATCTCTCAGGATTCTTTTTATTTCTGGTGTCAGTTGTTACTCTTTGCTTTTTCATTTCTTATTCTATTGATTTGAGTCTTCTCCCTTTTTTTCTTGATGAGTCTGGCTAATGGTTTATCAATTTTGTTTATCTTCTCAAAGAACCAGGTTTCAGTTTTATTGATCTTTACTATCATTTCCTTCATTTCTCTTTCATTTATTTCTGATATGATCTTTATGATTTCTTTCCTTCTGCTAACTGTGGGGTCTTTTTGTTCTTTCTCGAATCGCTTTAGGTGTGAGGTTAGGTGGTTTATTTGAGATGTTTCTTGTTTCTTGAGGTAGGATTGTATTGCTATAAACTTCCCTCTTAGAACTGCTTTTGCTGCATCCCATAGATTTTGGTTCATCGTGTTTTCATTAGCATTTGTTTCTAGCTATTTTTTGATTTCTTCAGTGATCTCTTGGTTCTTAAGTAGTGTTTGTTTCACCTCCATGTGTTTGTATTTTTTCAGATTTTTTTCCTGTAATTGATATCTAATCTCATCGCATGTGGTTGGAAAAGATACTTGATATGATTTCAATTTTCTTACATTTACCAAGGCTTGATTTGTGACCCAAGATATAATCTATCCTAGAGAATGTTCCATGAGCACTGGAGAAGAAAGTGTATTCTCTTGTTTTGGGATGGAATGTCCTATAAATATCAATTAAGTCCATCTTTTTAATGTATCATTTAAAGCTTGTGTTTCCTTATTTATCTTCATTTTGGATGGTCTCCCCACCCATTGGTGAAAGTAAGGTGTTAAAATCCCCTACTATGACTGTGTTACTGTCAATTTCCCCTTTTATGGCTGTTAGAATTTGTCTTATGTATTGAGGGGCGCCTATGTGGGTGCATAAATATATGCGATAGTTATATCTTCTTCTTGGATTGATCCCTTGATCATTATGTAATGTCCTTCTTTGTCTCTTGTAATAATCTTTATTTTAAAGTCTATTTTGTCTGATATGAGAATTGCTATTCCAGCTTTCTTTTGATTTCCATTTGCATGGAATATCTTTTTCCATCCCCTCATTTTCAGTCTGTATGTGTCCCTAGGTCTGAAGTGGGTCTCTTGTAGACAGCATATATATGGGTCCTGTTTTGGTTTCCATTCAGCTAGTCTATGTGGAGCATTTAATCCATTTACATTTAAGGTAGTTATCGATATGTATGTGCCTATTACCATTTTCTTAATTGTTTTGGGTTTGTTATTGTAGGTCTTTTCCTTCTCTTATGTTTCCTGCCTAAAGAAGTTCCTTCAGCATTTGTTGTAAAGCTGGTTTGGTGGTGCTGAATTCTCTTAGCTTTTGCTTGTCTGTAAAGGATTTAATTTCTCCATCGAAGCTGAATGAGATTCTTGTTGGGTAGAGTCATCTTGATTGTAGGTTTTTCCCTTTCATCACTTTAAATATGTCGTGCCACTCCCTTCTGGCTTGCAGAGTTTTTGCTGAAAGACCAACTGTTAACCTTGAGGAGATTTCCTTGTATGTTATTTGTTGATTTTCCCTTGTTGTTCTTAATATTTTTTCTTTGTATTTAATTTTTGACAGTTTGATTAATATGTGTCTTGGCATGTTTTTCCTTGGATGAATCCTGTATGGGACTCTCTGCGTTTCCTGGACTTGATTAACTATTTCCTTTCCCATATTAGGGAAGTTTTCAAATATAATCTCTTCAAATATTTTCTCAGTACGTTTCTTTTTCTCTTCTTCTTCTGGGTCCCCTATAATTAGAATGTTGGTGTGTTTAGTGTTGTTCCAGAGCTTTGTGAGACTGTCCTCAATTCTTTTCATTCTTTTTTCTTTATTCTGCTCTGTGGAAGTTATTTCCACTTTTTTATCTTCCAGGTCAGTTTTCCGTTCTTCTGCCTCATTTATTCTGCTATTGATTCCTTGTAGAGAAATTTTAATTTCATTTATTGTTGCTCAATGTATTATTCATCATTGTTTGTTTGCTCTTTAGTTCTTCTAGGTCCTTGTTAAATATTTCTCATATTTTCTCCATTCTATTTCCAAGATTTTGAATCATCTTTACTCTCGTTACTCTGCATTTTTTTTCAGGTAGACTGCCTACTTACTCTTCATTTGTTTCATCTGTGGGTTTTTACTTTGCTCCTTCATCTGCTGTGTGTTTCTCTGTCTTCTCATTTTGCTTAACTTACTGTGTTTGGGGTCTCCTTTTCAGAGGCTGAAGGTTTGTAGCTCCTGTTGTTTTTGGTTTCTGCCTCTAGTGGCTAAGGTTGGTTCAGTGGGTTGTGTAGGCTTCCTGTTGGAGGGGACTGGTTCCTGTGTTCTGGTGGTTGAGGCTTGATCTTGTCTTCCTGGTGGGCAGGACCACATTTGGTGGTGTGTTTTGGGTGTCTGTGACCTTATTATGATTTTAGGCCACCTCTCTGCTAATGGGTGGGGTTGTGTTCCTGTCTTGCTAGTTGTTTGGCATAGGGTGTCCAGCACTGTACCTTGCTGGTCGTTGAGTGGAGCTGGTTCTTAGCATTGAGATGGAGATCTCTGGGAGAGCTTTTGCCGTTTGATATTATGTGGAGCCGGTAGGTCTCTGATGGACCAATGTCCTGAACTCGGCTCTCCCACTTCAAAGGCACAGGCCTGACACCTGGCTGGAGCACCAAGACCCTGTCAGCCACACAGCTCAGAAGAAAAGGGAGGAAAAAATGAAAGAAAGAAAAAAATAATTAAGTAAAATAAAGTTATTAAAAATATATTATTAAAAATTTTTAAATTAAAAATTCATTTAAAAAGAAAGAAGACAGTAACCAAACCAATAACAAATACACCAATGATAACAAGAGCTAAAAACTATACTAAAAAAAAACAATAAATGGACAAACAGAACCCTAGGACAAATGGTAAAAGCGAAGCTATACAGACAAAATCACACAAAGAGGCATACACATACACACTCACAAAAAGAGAAAAATAAATATATTTTAAAAAAAGGAAGACAGCAACCAAAGCAGTAAACAAATCTACCAATGATAATAAATTCTAAATAGTAAACGAAGATAAACATAAAACCAGAAACAAATTAGATGCAGAAAGCAAACCCCAAGGCTACAGTTGCTGCAAAAGTCCACCGCCTCAATTTGGGATGATTTGTTGTCTATTCAGGTATTCCACAGATGCAGTGTACATCAAGTTGATTGTGGAGATTTAATCCGCTGTTCCTGAGGCTGCTGGGGGAGATTTCCCTTTCTCTTCTTTGTTCGCACAGCTCCTGGGGTTCAGCTTTGGATTTGGCCCCGCCTCTGCATGTAGGTCACCTGAGGGCATCTGTTCTTCGCTCAGACAGGACAGGGTTAAAGGAGTAGCTGATTCAGGGGCTCTGGCTCACTCAGGCCAGGGGAGGGAGGGATACGGAGTGCGGGGTGAGCCTGCCGCGGCAGAGGCCAGCATGACGTTGCAATAGCCTGAGCCATGCCGTGTGTTCTCCCGGGGAAACTGTCCCTGGATCACAGCACCCTGGCAGTGGCAGGCTGCACAGGCTCCCAGGAGGGGAGGTGTGGATAGTGACCTGTGCTTGCACACAGGCTTCTTGGTGGCTGCAGCAGCAGCCTTAGCGTTTCATGCCCATCTGTTGTGTCCATGCTGATAGCCTCAGCTCATGCCTGTCTCTGGAGCTTGGTTAGGCAGTGCACTGAATCCCCTCTCCTTGCACACCACAAATCAATGGTCTCTTGCCTCTTAGGCAGGTCCAGACTTTTTCCTGGACTCCCTCCCAGCTAGCTGTGGTGCACTAGCCCCCTTCAGGCTGTGTTCACGCAGCCAACCCAATCCTCTCCCTGGGACCTGACCTCTGAAGCCAGAGCCTCAGCTCCCAGCCCCCACCTGCTCTGGCGGGTGAGCTGACAAGCCTCTCTGCTGGTTAGTGCTGGTCGGCACCGATAATCTGTGCAAGAATCTCTCTGCTTTGGCCTCCGCACCCCTGTTGCTGTGCTGTTCTCTGTGGCTTCAAAGCTTCCCCACCACCACCCGCCGTCTCCACCAGTGAAGGGACTTCATAGTGTGTGGAAACTTTTCCTCCTTCACAGCCCCCTCCCAGAGGTGCATGTGCCGTCCCTATTCTTTTGTCTCTGTTTTGTCTTTTTTCTTTTGCCCTACCCAGGTGTGTGGGGAGTTTCTTGCCTTTGGGAAGTCTGAGGTCTTCTGCCAGCATTCAGTAGGTATTCTGTAGGAGTTGTTCCTCATGTAGATGTATTTCTGATGCATTTATGGGGATGAAGGTGGTCTCCACGTCTTAATCCTCCTCCATCTTGAAGGTCTCTCCTGATGGCTATTTTTTAAATGGTTATCTGTATCTTTTCCCTAGCACAGGGGGTCATTGCTGGATTATTCCAACCTAACCCACTGAAAAGTGAACAATTAAGTCAACCAACCAGTCATGATGCCTTATAACTGATTTTTCTCTTCATTAAATTGACTGAATGGAATAGTTAGTTTACCCTCAAAACATTTTAATTGTATTTCTCTTGCCTATGCTTTTTTTTATTTTTGTAGGTTTGCATTAGAAGGAAGTTTGTGTTGCTTATTACACACATATAATTTTGTCCAAAGTAGATATAGCCCAAAGAACAGACCATTTAACCACTGGATAAGGTTTCAGGGCAAGGAGATAAATCACTGTGCTTGTTTTTAAATAACTAGTGAGAAAAAAAATTAAGCTCCTTTTATTTGTACCTTCTCTGAAGCAGTATCTTCTCTTTCTTGTTCACGCAACAGATAATGTATATGGTAATAAAGCATACACAGTTTTTTTTACCCATTTTATATCAATTAGATCAAAGCCATACAGAAGATCATAGCCCATTAATAAGCAACACTTAAAGATATAAAACTATGTACATATTTCTCCTTTGCTCTGATAGAAAGCATATCTGAGATCAGCCAAAGAAATACGAATAAATAATATCACAAAGTTTGAGAGAGAACTAAATTAGGTTTCAGCTTGATCGTCCTGAGATGTTTTTATTGCCATTTTATCCATCCTCTGCTTAGCTTTCGCTTAAGATGTTGGTGAGATGATGAAGCTGAAAAGTAAATAGGTGCTTCAATAAATGCAAACAAATGAGTGCTTTCCTAGCAAAGAATTATGGAAAATTAGCCTTTCCTCTGAAGCTAATCCCTCGACAGCTAAGACTGCAAATTCCCCCCCTCAACATGCACACAGATGGGTTGCCACTGAGGATGACAGATGAGTTGTGTTTGGCGGGATTAATGTGCATTATCATGTTAATGGATGCTTAGGTGAGGTCTGAGCAAGTCACAGGCCTGGACAGAACTACTGGGGTTTACAGAACTCTGTGCGCTCATGCTCCTCTTCTCTTTCTTCTTCTTCCTAATAATTAGCTTGTAATATTTAACATGTTTAGCCCACCAAACGATCCACAGACTACTGCCTCCCTAAGTACTTGGAGCATTTATAGATCGGGCATCATGCGCTCTGTCCTTTGACATGCAAAATGCAGGCAGTCCTGCCTGATTTGTCCTTCCATTGCCTTTGTGCATTCAGCTCTCTCATAATCCAGAGTCTACTTTGTTGCAATCGCTTTTGAAATCTGACATATTGATCAAGAGTTTAGCCTTAGTAACTACTGCACATATATCAACGGTTGTTGAGCGTGTCAGGTCACATTTGATGGCAAGATGATCCTGTGCCCAACTAGAAGAGCTCCAGCAGCTCACATGCATTGATTCTGTTAACCTCATCTGGCCAGAAAGGTATGTTTGGGAATCATCGCTAACGCAAGAGAATTTCATAGCATTAGTTCAGGATCTCTGTGTAAGTTAGAGGCAATGGAGATACCACCAAAGAGATAAAAATAAGAGCCTTGTCAATATTCTATAATGGCTTGCATTTTTAAATTAAGGCAAGCATCAATAAGTACAATATTAATGTCAGACTGTTATGTCCTTTAGAAATTGTCTAAAAATGGGGGGTGGGGGCGGGTTCCTGTTTAGTTTCATTCAACAGACTCCTTTTCTATGAATAATTATATCAATATCACCAAATTAATGTAAGCAGATATTTACAGGTCTCTGCTTTAAAAAATACTATCACAGAAGATAATTTCTGTATCGCAAAGATGTCCCTCATAACCTAAAGAAGTAGTTCCTTGACACTCACCCCAAATCTTTTTTAAAGACAGAATTTCCACATCATTCAAGTGATAAACGTATGGTGAAGAGGAAAATATTTCACAACTTATTGATTTTGTGTATTAATTAAAACAAATGGCTCACCAATAGGATGACACTTATCAGTAGATGGACCACCTGCCCCTGATTACTAGAGAGAATCTAGGTTTACTCCTGTTGTTAGAAAGTGGTTGTCAGCAGTGCCCCCTTTTATTCCCAAAGGTTCCTATTTGTCTGATAAACCTATAAACCAAAGTAATGGATTTCTAAATGAGAAATTTCTGTCCCATATTCAGAGTCTTCTAGATAGGGAGGAATATAACTTGGCAATAAGTGCCCACTGCTGGAAAGCATATCAGAACCACTGGGTCTGCAGAGGAGGACACTGAGGAATAAGATTTCCTTTTAAGGGGAATTTAAGGCTAGAACCCAAATATCAAGATAACTCTTTTATGTCTTTTTCAGTAAATTTTTAAACTTTTCATTCCAAAAATAATCAAGAATATTAGGTACACATGCATGATTCCTTTTTTTGATCCAGTAATTTTTTAAAATTTCTAATAGCTTGTTCTAAATAAGATCAAAATATGAAATTAATTCAGTACAAAATCCTTAGTCCTTTGAACTGATGGAATTTTGATCACGTGCATTAGTCACATTAACTAATCAATTAATTCTCACATCAACCTTATGGCTAGGAGGAATGACCATTTATACATGAGGAAACAGATCAGAGAAGTCAAGTTAGTTAAGAGGAGACACAGCTAGGAAGTGGGGATATGCTAAATATACAAATATTACTGATTCCAAAACACTCAGTCTTAAATTTTCTGATGTATTAACTTATGTAAACACAATCTATGTACAAACTTCCTTAAAGTCTAAAACATGTTGCTTATTTTGATACTATTCTAGAAATATGTTTGGTGTGAAAATATGTTCACATGACAGAAAATTACCAAACTATTCCATCAGTAACTTTCTTTTATTTTATTTTTCTATTTTCCTTTTATTGTCCCATTTTATGTATTCACATCCATTCTTATGTATGGCTAAATTTCAATAAGTAACAGAACAATAAGTAATGTTCATGCAGGATGACCAGTTAGCACACTTCACAAACAACTCAGCAATTCAGACACAAGAAAGCCAGACTGGGAAGAATTCTTTATTAGAAAATAAAAACAATTTAATGGATCAACATGTAAATCCTTAATCCTATGTGCTGAAATACAGGCATCATGCTTTTGAGAACCAACTTTAGGTTATACATCAAAAGTAATTTTTGGTAATTACCCCAAGGCCTGAAGTTACTCAACAAAAAGCAAAGCTACCAAAAAATGCAAACAGAATAAAAAGCATTCCTCTTAATTAAGGCATCATTAATAGTCATTAACTTCTTACCATAGCTCTCCATTTAAACCCATGATATTAATAATAACTTCTGTCCCACATCATAAGTTTGTTATGAGAACAAATGTGATATTATAAGCAAAAGAGCATTTTATTTCAAGGCAGTCCTTAAGGATTCAAGTAGAGGCCTCACCATTTCATGAATTTTTACCAAAATCCTATGGAAAAGAATTTCCCTGGTCTACCTATACCTCTTCAGTACCATTCCAAGTAGGTAGGGTCAAACCATGGTTTTAATATTGGTACTTTCATATTCTTTATATTTTTAGTAAATGTTAATCCTGAGAATATTTAATATCTCAAAAATATATACATAATTTTTATGACCTAAGGGCAAAATGATTTGTGATAATGGCTGAATATGAGTGTAAGTTCCATAGAAACTGAAAAATAGAAGAATATCTTTCTCATTTCAATATTTGCACTTCCAAAAAGATTCCTCAACCTCAGATAATAACCTTTGTTGTAGGTTTTCTAAAAGGAAATATGCATGTGCTGCTAAAGAAAAGTTTTATTGTCCAAAAGATATCATTCATGTTTACTCCAAGTTATGTAATAGTCCTATGCTTTACCCCTTACCCGTAGAGATCTAAAGACACAAAAACGGAGGAGGAG